>NW_027633671.1:0-2500 GCF_053919585.1 Euprymna scolopes | reverse complement strand
CATAATTTCCTACATAGTTTCATACATAATTTCCTACATAATTTCCTACATAGTTTCATACATAGTATCCTACATAATTTCCTACATAATTTCCTACATAATTTCCTACATAATTTCCTACATAATTTCCTACATAGTTTCATACATAGTTTCCTACATAATTTCCTACATAATTTCCTACATAATTTCCTACATAGTTTCATACATAGTTTCCTACATAATTTCCTACATAATTTCCTACATAATTTCCTACATAGTTTCCTACATAATTTCCTACATAATTTCCTACATAATTTCCTACATAGTTTCCTACATAATTTCCTACATAATTTCCTACATAGTTTCATACATAATTTCCTACATAATTTCCTACATAATTTCCTACATAGTTTCATACATAATTTCCTACATAATTTCCTACATAGTTTCATACATAATTTCCTACATAATTTCCTACATAGTTTCATACATAGTATCCTACATAATTTCCTACATAATTTCCTACATAATTTCCTACATAATTTCCTACATAATTTCCTACATAATTTCCTACATAATTTCCTACATAGTTTCATACATAATTTCCTACATAATTTCCTACATAATTTCCTACATAGTTTCATACATAATTTCCTACATAATTTCCTACATAGTTTCATACATAATTTCCTACATAATTTCCTACATAGTTTCATACATAGTATCCTACATAATTTCCTACATAATTTCCTACATAATTTCCTACATAATTTCCTACATAATTTCCTACATAATTTCCTACATAGTTTCCTACATAATTTCCTACATAATTTCCTACATAATTTCCTACATAATTTCCTACATAGTTTCATACATAATTTCCTACATAATTTCCTACATAATTTCCTACATAATTTCCTACATAATTTCCTACATAGTTTCATACATAGTTTCCTACATAATTTCCTACATAATTTCCTACATAATTTCCTACATAGTTTCCTACATAATTTCCTACATAATTTCCTACATAATTTCCTACATAATTTCCTACATAATTTCCTACATAGTTTCATACATAGTTTCCTACATAATTTCCTACATAATTTCCTACATAATTTCCTACATAGTTTCATACATAGTTTCCTACATAATTTCCTACATAATTTCCTACATAATTTCCTACATAGTTTCCTACATAATTTCCTACATAATTTCCTACATAATTTCCTACATAATTTCCTACATAATTTCCTACATAATTTCCTACATAGTTTCATACATAATTTCCTACATAATTTCCTACATAATTTCCTACATAGTTTCATACATAGTATCCTACATAATTTCCTACATAATTTCCTACATAATTTCCTACATAATTTCCTACATAATTTCCTACATAATTTCCTACATAATTTCCTACATAGTGTCATACATAGTTTCCTACATAATTTCCTACATAATTTCCTACATAGTTTCATACATAGTTTCCTACATAATTTCCTACATAGTTTCCTACATAGTATCCTACATAGTTTCATACATAGTTTCATACATAATTTCCTACATAGTTTCCTATATAGTTTCATACATAGTTTCATACATAATTTCCTACATAGTTTCCTATATAGTTTCTTATATAGTTTCCTACATAGTATCCTACATAGTTTCATACATAGCTTCATACATAGTTTCCTACATAATTTCCTACATAGTTTCATACATAGTTTCATACATAGTATCCCTGCAAATTTTGTCCCTTTTGTATCTTGCTTAGGGGTGAAAAAAATCCAGTAATTTCTGTCAAGATACTGTGGTTTTATTCATGTCAATTTCAAAGTCGAAGCCTGATAGCAATTTGTAGTCTTTTATCACTTGATCGAGCCTTGTTATCTTTGGTAATCTTGATGGTGTTTTGGTAGGTTTTATGAAGACGAAGTACTTATCCTGCAAGTGTTTTTGATGACAGATTCCTTTAAATATCCAACCATGGCAGTCGTCTTTCAAGAAGAATAGCTTTTGCTTCGGTACGATTGTAGAGGTCTTTATTCGTGACTGTTCTTAATGAGCCGATCTCGATGGTTTTTCTCGGTATCTTCCTTAAATAAACTCATCAATCAATTTTTGTAAATCAAGTTTGTTAAAAGGACGGTGAATAGTTTCTCTTATGAATAGCAAAACAAATTCGTCTCGGAAGAAATCTATGTATTGCCAATTGATAAAGACACAGTTTAGCACCGTCTTTATCGAGACTTCTAGAAACATGCAGATTGATACAATACGTCCATATCGCTCTATAACAAAGCTTGATAAGAAAGCTACATAATGCGCTTCATGGTTATCTGAATGTTTGACAAAAGCGATATTTGTCGTATCTTTTTACTTATCAATACACGAAACAACTGATAAATGTCGGTTTAATAGAATGGATATATACTACGGAATTGGAGGCACATGCAAACGTATGTAATGTTGTGTCATATAATTATGTGTCACGGAAAAAACCTCTTTACTGAAG
>NW_027633670.1:0-35252 GCF_053919585.1 Euprymna scolopes | reverse complement strand
AAAGAGGTACAGTTTCATTTGATAAGTTAGGAATGAATTTTCCTAAGTAATTTATTATGCCTAGAAAACGCTGGAGTTCTGCTTGTTTGCTGGATCTAGCATGTTCATGATCGCTTTGCATTTTTGGTCATCAGGTTCAACCCCTCTACTGAATATTTTGTGTCCTAGGAATGTCAACTCAGTTATGTTGAACTGACACTTTGATTGATTTAGTTTCATGCCGGATTTCCTTATAGCATTCAGAACCTCAGTAGTTCTCTTTTGTAAGAGTTCTGGAGTGTCTGCCAAATGATGATATCATCCTGTGAGTTTCTGCATCCTTAAACATGTTATATGATAGCTGCTATTTTTGCATGACATATTTCACTGGCACTGTGTATGCCATATGGTAGACGTGTGAATCTGTAGCGACCACAAGGTGAGTTGAAAGTGAGAAGTTTGGAACTTTCCTCATCAACTTTAATCTGCCAGAATGCATTAGATGCATCAAGCTTAGTGAAAAACTTTGCTCCTGCCATTTCCTGTATTATGTCTGATGCTGTTGGTAACCTATAATGCTCTCTTTTTATAGCCTTGTTAAGATTCCGTGGGTCAAGGCATACACGAAGGGAACCATTGAGTTTTTCTAATACCACCAGTGATGATACCCATTCTGTTGGTTCTGATACAGGTTTAATGACACTTAACTCTGTCATTTTTATAAGTTCCTTTTTTAATTTTTTCTTTAGTACAATTGGAATATTCCGTGGAGGGTTTATTACAGGTTTAATTTCTGGGACCATTGTGATGTGATGAATACCAGGGAGAGTCCCAAGTTCTCCACAGCATTCCTTAAATACAGGGAGAAAATCATTGTTATTTGTGTTAATTTTGCATACCTTTTTTATTAGGTTGACACTAGTACAGGTGCTTAGTCCTAGTATTGGAGATGCATCTATATCTGCTATGACAAACATGACATTATTTCTTATTACTTGAGCAACACACTTACCTTGAACTGTTATTGCTGTGTCGTTATAGGCAGAAAGTGTTATGTTGGTTGAATACAATTTTGGACGAACCGATAATCTGTAGTAATCTTTTATCGGAAGAATGTTAACTTGACTGCCGGAGTCCATTTTAAATTGTATGTTCATCCCATTGACTTGTAAATTAATGTTCCAATCTTCAGCTAAGGCATTAACTTTGTGGATTTTTGTTACTTTTTTCTCTTTGGATGAGAATTTGGCAGAGATGCTATCCACATAATTTTCATAATTATCATCGTCTGTAGAAGATGTCTCGCTGTGTTCCTGGTGCACTTTCTGTACTACCCTTTTATCAGGACATCTACTTGCAAAATGATTTTGTCTCTTGCATTTATTGCACATTCGACCATATGCATGGCAGTTTCCACGAAAATGTGAGAATGAACAGAATCCACAGTTTTTTTTTATTTTGTCGTTACTGTAGTTATTATTTGAAGAGTGTGGTAAATCACTTCCGGATCGTTGTTGTGGTTGATTAGCATTTTCCTTTTTTACGGATAGTTTTTTGTAAAATTCACCGAATTTAATTCTTTTTGTAATACCTCCAGTCTTTGTTCTAAAATGCTACAAGTTAAATTAAATTTTGATTTTGTATTACAGTGCCCATAGATTCGAAAAGTTGTCAAAAAAACAAATAAATGTTATCAAAGGCAAGATAAGTTACTTTTCTACCTAACTGGATATGTTTTTAGGGATTTGTATAATTATACACATAGATTCGAAAAAGTGGTCAAAAATCAAATATATACCAAATAAATGTTATCAAAGGCAAGATAAGTTACTTTTCTACCTATCTGGAAAAGTTTTTAGTGGTTTTACTCACTTTAAAACATGTAATCGCTTCGAAAATCATACAATGTTTATTGATATATCTTAAAAAGAAAGTTTCGGCATGCTCGCAATTGAACTCAGTAAGTTTGGGAAATTGAATTCAAACAAACAAATCATACTGTTAGAAACCCACCAAATATATGTCCGCCTATGTCACGGTAGCATATATTGAGTTTCTAACAGTATTTTGTATAATTTATTTTAGTCAAATTAGATTAATGAGTAATGCTAAACTCATTTTAGAAAAGCCATTCATATCAGGGAGTTATGCTAAACTCATTTTACAAAGGCCCCTTTTTAGAAACATCAGATGCCGTGTAATGCCAAACTGGTTTTAGAAATGCAATCTATTTTAGTCCCATAAAACAAGTGGTTATGCTAAATTCGTTTTAGAAATGCCCGTTTGTTAAAGGCATATCACTTAGTTATGTTAAACTTTTTTTAGAAAGGCCATTTATTTAAGAAGGATTAGGCAAATCTCGTTTTAGATATGTAATCAGCTTTTCTCCCATCAGATAGAGGTTTATGCTAAACACAATTTCAGAAAAAGGTTTACGCTAAACTTGTCTTAAAATGCCATTTCAGACAGTGGGTTTATGCATAAGTTGTTTATAAAGGCCATTTGCTTTAGTCAATTCAAATGGGGGAGGGTATTCTAAACTTATTTTAGAAAGGCCGTTGAATCAGATGGAGGGCGGCATCCTAAACTCGGTTTTAAAAAGTTGCGCAAGCCTTTTCTAGTCTCACACAAAAACACGCGTTCACATTTCAAGCTATATTACTTGTCATATACATACGCGCACACAAACATACGCACCCACGTCCACACACGTACATATATTCACGTTTGCGTACATACACTCACATTCACGTGTATATACACACACGCTAACGTACACACGTGTACTCACATACACACATGCATGGACAACGTCACTTCCCCTTTCAAAGGAAATCCACCTATAAAAGGAAGAGACAAGCTGTTTCCAAACCTTTTTTTTCAGACCAGCTTCCTAGCCGGGCGGTCTACAGACCGAGAGTGTGCCTTTTCGGCATGTGCGCGCATGCGCGTACCTCACACCACTTGCTACTATGTGGGATAAAAAGCTATCAGACCGTACGTACACTTTATACGCTTTCTCTCTCCATGGCTTAGATTGACTTTTTTCTCATTCTCACTCTTTCTCTCTCTATCTACTACTTGTGCCAGAGAACACCACCGCGTAGCTGACAGCTAGCATGGCGCACAGTTTAACTGATGTCAACCCTCTATCCTTTTCTTTGTCTACACCATGGACTGCCATTTCTCGTTCCATTACATTACTCACTTCTCTTCCCACGCGCGAACAAACGAAAGTGACCCAAACGTGAGATGAAAACACATTTCCTTTTTCCTTCTATACTACCAATCCTGCAACAAACGATGGTTACACCCGCGCAGACATGAACATGTGTTATACTTAAAAACATCCATTCTATCTACAGGAAGATGGTGACCCCGTTATTTTAAAATGAAATGGATGAGTTTGAACGAAACACTCATACACACACACACACTCTCTCTCTCTCTCTACAACAATAAACTTTCCTTTTCACCAGCTAACAACGAGAAACACACGCCAAACTAAACACGTGCGGTACCCTTTTCTTTCATTTGTTTCTTCACGAAACAAATTCCTGTTCGTTTAATTCAATTTAACACGTAGTTCGTCTCTTTCTCAATTCAATTCATTATTCCTAATTTGCACCACCTCAAGAAAAAGGTGACACGAACGCGAGAGGAACACACATTTCCTCCTATGCCACAAGTTCACAACAAACCACCAACCACGACGAGACGTAAAACGAACAAGCATGACGACCCTATCTTTTTGAAATTAATTGTTTTGAGCGAGACGCGCGTTTTATTGGATAAAGAAAAAAACGAACTTTTCAACAAAGAAAAACAAGTGAACCACTACCGACAGGAATCACTACTACAAACAACAATGACGGAACCCCTCGTCAACAAATAAACACGGAGGTGTCGACATCATAGCGAATATTAAAGAAAAATTTGAGCTTGACAAATATTTTTCACAGTTTCCTGACATTACCCTGCAACAAATGCGAGGAGCAAAATCACATAGGCCTATAACACCTTCTCTCCCGCACAGTAGACGCAACAACAAAGAAACAATTACAGGACATCCCTATCAACACATAGGAAGAAGTTGAATCAACAATATGAGTTGAGATGCACCACGCACACTGATAAACTCACAACTGGGAAGTTTAACGGCAACCACGAACGAATACACAACAAACGCCTATACAGACAATGTATACACACTACCGCAGACGCACATGCGAAGACAACAGCAACTGGAAACTCGTTCGACACGAACGAATGTGCAACTAGCGCTCGTCCAAACAATGTATACACACTCTCTCGCAGAATCACATGCGAAGACATCATCAACACGAAACAAAAATTTTACTTCCAAACGAACAATTCATTTCATTGTCCAAGCAACTCGTAGCACATGTCAGCGCACCAATAAACAACCAAACAAATATCACCCTAAAAAAAGAGTAAACGCTTTTCCACGCGTAAGTAAATACTTTTTTTACAAACACACTCCGTTTTTGACATTCCGTTTTCGACGTTTTTTTTCAAACAACCACACCAATAGCAAAAAAAAAAAAAAATACAGGACGAAAAATCAATTGCCGAAAACATTACTTACAAAAAAAAAAATATATATATATATAAATATATATACACTGCATATATTTTTTTTTCCTAGGAAGGGGAGTATTGCACGAGCCTTTTTCTAGTCTCACACAAAAACACGCGTTCACATTTCAAGCTATATTACTTGTCATATACATACGCGCACACAAACATACGCGCCCACGTCCACACACGTACATATATTCACGTTCGCGTACATACACTCACATTCACGTGTATATACACACACACTAACGTACACACATGTACTCACATACACGCACGCATGGACAACATCACTTCCCCTTTCAAAGGAAATCCACACATGCGCAAAAGACACACCGGAAACACCTATAAAAGGAAGAGACAAGCTGTTTCCAAACCTTTTTTTTCAGACCAGCTTCCTAGCTGGGCGGTCTACAGACCAAGAGCGTGCCTTTTCGGCATGTGCGTGCATGCGCGTACCTCACACCACTTGTTACTATGTGGGACAAAAAGCTATCAGACCGTACGTACACTTTATACGCTTTCTCTCTCCATGGCTTGGATTGACTTTTTTCTCACTCTTTCTCTCTCTATCTACTACTTGTGCCAGAGAACACCACCGTGTAGCTGACAGCTAACATGGCGCACAGTTTAACTGATGTCAACCCTCTATCCTTTTCTTTGTCTACACCATGGACTGCCATTTCTCGTTCCATTACATTACTCACTTCTCTTCCCACGCGCGAACAAACGACAGTGACTCGAACATGAAATGAAAACACATTTCCTTTTTCCTTCTATACAAACGATGGTTACACCCGCGCGGACATGAACACGTTGTTGGTACGGGTTTAGGTTCTTCCAAGTCCCAAAACTACCGACCAGCTTTAATAATTACTATTGCTCTTATTTATTATATTATTAAATTGCTCTTATTTATTCCCCTACAGTACTCCCCCCCCAAAATACGGAGTACCTGAAATAAATGGGCAACATTTTTAATTTTATTTAAACCGTCACAAAATTTTTTAAATGTGCTGGCCATCTGACATGTCTACCAGACCGTGTCTTTTTCTTTTCTACTTTCTGAAGCGTCATATCTACCGGCATGGCGTTTGGGGGTGATACTTTCAGATATGTCTCTTCAAGTGCTGCGGGTTTTAACCTGTCTACCGAAATGTTTTGTTCCTCATTCTTGATAAGCACCTTGAAAAACTTATTTTGTCTCTCCACAACCTTAAAGGGGCCACAATACGGCGGTTGCAGGGAATGCCTCCTTTCCGTATCACGGATAAAGACGTGCGTGCAAGTCTCTAAACCCTTAGGTACATATGGGACCATGTTCCTATTCGAGCCTGAGGGAGAATATGCCATCTTGGCCATTTTTGTTGTTAGCCGGTCGACAAACGCTGTCATGTCCATAACTTTTTTTGGTGCTTCAAAAAAATATTGTGCTGGCAACCGCAATGTGGTTCCATATAGAGCCTCCGCTGCTGAGCACTCCATATCTCTTTTCACCGTTGTCCACAGTCCCAACAATATTAGTGGCAGATGTTCTAACCACCTTGTATTGTCCGTAAGCTGTGCCCGTAAGGAGGCTTTCAGACTGCGATGTAGTCACTCGACCATGCCGTTTGCCTGGGGGTGATAAGCCGTGGTGTGTATACTCTTGGTGGCAAAAGTTTTGCAAGTTTATGAAAAAGGTCTGACTCAAACTGTCGACCTCTGTCTGATGTAACATTTTGTGATACACCAAATCTGGCCACTCAGCCAGCAAGGAATGTCCTGGCAGTTGTGTATGCTGTCATGTCTGGCATCGGTAGAGCTTCAAACCATCGTGAGAATCTGTCGATACATGTCAGCAGATAGCACTGACCTTCACATGTCGGAAATGGTCCGGTGATGTCGATATGAATGTGCTGAAATCTCTCATCTGGAACTGGAAACGTGCCTAGAGGAGCCCGCGTGTGACGACCGACCTTGGCTTTTTGACACTCCACACACGTTTTCGCCCACGCTCTTGTATCAGCTTTTATTCGCGGCCAGACATATCGGTCTGTTAGTAGCCTTACAGAGGCATTGGCACCTGGATGCGATAGACCGTGTACTGCCTTAAATATGTCTTTGCGTAGCGATGCTGGAACGTATGGTCGCAGTTTGTTTGTGCTTGTGTCACACACAACTTTTGTGTGGCTGGTAGGGTTGGTAATTATCACTAGGTTCAATGAAGTTGGATTATTCTGCAGGAGATTTTGTAAATGTTCACCTTCTGTTGTTCTTTAGACAAGGTGTCGACGTCAATTGCCGGCTGCAACAGGAAGCAATTAATTCACGTGATAAGGTGTCTGCTGGGATGTTGTCTGCTCCCTTGATGTGCCGGATATCCGATGTCAATTGAAGGATATAATCCATCTGGCAAATCTCTCTGGGAGAATATTTGTCCGAGGAAGACTGTAAAGCGCCTAACAGGGGTTTGTGGTCCATGAGGATATGGAACTGCTGACCTTCCAAGAGCTGCCGGAAATGGCGTATCGCGGAGAATGCAGCTAACAGCTCTCTGGAAAATGTACTATAGCGTTTCTCAGTCTCTGTTAATTTTTTTGAGAAAAAGGAAATGGGTTTCAAGTCCGCATCACATTTTTGTTGTAGGACCGCTCCAATTCCAATTGCGGATGCATCCACTGCTAGGCACAGCTCCTGGTTGGGTTGGATGTGAGACAATTTTGCAGTCTCCTGCAACATAGCCTTGATCTTGTTGAATGCTTCTACCGTGTGCTCCGAAAATACAATGTCACACTTCCTCACATTTGTCAACAAACTTGTCAATGGTAAAAGTACTTGTGCACAGTGAGGTAAGAACCTACGATAAAAGTTTATCAGCCCCAAGAATTGACACAGCTGCCTCATTGTGGCAGGGATAGGGAAATTTTGAATGGACTTGACCATCTCTGGTGATGGGGATATTCCCCCCTCTGAAATATGGTGTCCTAAAAAAATTACTTCGGATTGACTAAAAGCACATTTTAATGGGTTTAGGACTATCCCATATTGCTTCAAACGTTCGAAGACCTGTCGCACATGACCGATGTGTTCCTTTCTAGTTTGGCTAGCAATAAGTACATCGTCAATATATGCACAGACGAATGGCAAATCTGACAACACCTGGTCTATGAACCGTTGGAATGTTTGTGCTGCATTCCGCAACCCAAAAGGAACTCGCATGAACTCGAACATCCCGAATGGGGTGATGATAGCCGTTTTAGGAATGTGTTCGGGTTCCACTGGTATTTGGTGATATGCTCGAATTAAATCCAATTTTGTAAAAAAACGGTTATTTTGAGCCACTGCTGTCACATCCTGGACATGTGGTACTGGGTATCTATCTGGTTTAGTGACTGCATTCAGTGCTCTGTAGTCCCCACATGCCCGCCATGTCTTAACACCTTTGTTGACAAAATGAAGAGGTGAAGCCCATTCGCTCTTTGAAGGGCGAACTATGCCTAACTTCATCATTTGCTGAAATTCAGCCTTGGCCGCTGTTACCTTTTCTGGTGCTAAGCGCCTAGCTTTGCTATGAACGGGCGGACCCTTTGTTTCGATATAGTGTGTGGTGGAGTGTGGCAAAACGTCCCTATGGAAAGAAGGCACTGAAATTGAAGGGTATTCCTTCAAGAGACTCAGAAAATCGTTATCCTGGTTTGCATGTGCCACTGCTGGACACAATGGAGTACCAGTCTTAACTACCCCACACACTGTGAGATGCGTTTCTGGATCTTTCAGACACTGGCCTGTTATATCCACCACCAAACCGAACGCCTGTAAAAAATCGGTACCTAAAATAGCACTGTCTACATCCGCCACTATAAAAATGTGGGTAAATGTTCTATGCAGGCCTAAATTAAGGTCCATACACTTCTCCCCATATGTGTGTATTAACGAGCCATTCACAGCTCGTAGTGTGAATTTACAGGGAGGGGATTTCTTGTCGGCTGCAGTCGCAGGAATGAGAGAGACCTGTGCCCCGCTGTCCACCAAAAAGGACGTACCTGAGTTTTTGTCCACCACATACAATAGGCGGCCTGAACGAGATGCCGCATTCTTCTGTCGGTTTAAGCTTTTCCCGAACTCTTGTAACTACACGGTGGGATACAGGAGTTTGCCTTCTCCCCAAATCTCTTGTGCTTCCAGCAAATGGTCCTATCCTGCCTCCGTTCTCTGGAGTGGCTGCGCGCCCCCCCCCCCCCGCCTTTGCTTATTCTCGAGGGTAAGTCTCGCGATGTCCTCTGCCATTTTGTTCATGCGAGCTTCCAATCTGATCTGTCCCTCCATTAGTTTGGAGAGTAGCTCATCTTTCTCCGATGTCTGAACGCCAGCCACCGTTGACGACCGTGTCGACATTATATCGGCAATATGGTCGGCTATCTCAGCCACTCGTTCCACTGGCATAGATTCATCTTGTGCAGCTATTACCACCTTATACTCGGGTGGTATGCGCTGTAGGAAGATGTGTTTGACAATATTATTGTCCATTGTCCCTTCAGCCAACTTCTGCAGGCACTTTAGAAACTGTGACGGCGTGCTATCCCCCATCGTTTCCTGTTCTAATAATTGTGAGATTATTCGCCTGTGTGCTGAAACTGACACAGCAGTTGTCACTCTTTCTCGTAGGGTGTCATATGGTTTCTCCGTGGGAGGAGATATAATTAGGTCTCTCACCTCGACGATAACATCCTGAGGTAATATAGTCGCCACATGGCAAAACTTTTCAGTCTGTCCTGATATCGTTTTCTGCCGAAAATATAAATCTAGCTGTGCGAAAAACAAAGCAGGGTCATTCCGTACATCCGTTGGAATCAGACTGAATGTGGGCGACGCCATTTCACATTTATTTATGATTTTTATTATTATTATTATTTATTTTTATCTTATTTATTTATTTATAGCGACAGTTAGCTAGATGACACCGTATAGTAGTAATAGTAGGGACAGAGCAAGAGGAAGACGAAGTGTGACGTAGTGTTCACATCAGCCAATCACGAGACTGGCGCCGCGTGCAAATTGAAGAAGACGCGGTCGGCCATATTTGTTGTGCGAGAAAAATGTGAATATCCCGATGAAAGGGTAACGATACTTGTATAAAATAAATCTCGGCACAAAAACGTAACTAGTCATTATTTTTTTATTTTTTTTATTTTTAACTTACGTACGTAAATGTTTTGTTTATTTATTTTTAACTACTCTGACGCCGGGATTCATGTTATGGATTATTTTTATTTAAAAATAAACTGTAATTTTACGCATTTTCCTTTTGTTATTAAAACATAAAAAAAACGTTGCTTTGCGTATTCTATGTTGCTAGTTGGGGTCACCACTGTTGGTACGGGTTTAGGTTCTTCCAAGTCCCAAAACTAACGACCAGCTTTAATAATTACTAAACGTACAACAAGTATAAACGACAAGAATTTATTAACAAACATGAAAACATGACAACACTGCAATTCAGAACATTAAGGTAAAAAGATTACTCACTTCAATAGTGGGGTTTACGGGAGGAGTGAGGACTGTATTCTAGAGTTGTACTCTGCCTGTCCAACATTGTCTTTTTGGAGAAGAACTTTTTGCGTCCGTGCCTCATGTGTACGGACTCTCCTCTTCTTTTTTCAAGGGACCTCACTCCTTACCCTACACCGGTAATCCGGTGTTCTTATTTATTCCCCTACAACGTGTTATATCTAAAACATTTATTCTTTCAACAGTAAATAAACGACACGTTTATCTTATCCAGCAATTGAGTTTTTGTTTCCTTCATTCCATTCGTTTCATTATTTTCTTTTGTAACGGGATTAGGATTTATATATCCTAGTCCTCTACAAAGTCTATTTATTATTCATTTTACTCACATCAGGTCATGGTTATTCCAAATTCGTTTTAGTCAATTCAGACGGGCGGGTATGCTGAATTCATTTTAAACAGGATATTTGTTTTAATCCCATCAGATAGGAGGTTATCGTAGACACAGCCACAGTTTTAGTCGCAGGCCAATAAACAATACTAAATTTAAACTGGGAAAGTTTAATTCGCCAACGGCATATTTTATTGTTCTTAATTTTTTATTATTTAGAGTTACAAAAAATAAAGTTATAATAAAGTTATAAAAAAAATAAAGCTTATGCTGTCCTTGAGAAAAATGCAATGGTCGGACTTGTTGATTTTGAATGCTGTACTTACTAGCACCTGTTTCTACTTCAAATTCTTTGTCAGGAAGGGAGGTTTTAAAAATAACATTTTTAAAGTTGTTTATTAGTATCACAAAAGAATTTATATTGGAGATGACAGAAAGAACTTTTTTTATTATTGTTTTTCTCTAACAAAATATTACTATCAAGCAATATTTTGTTAGAGAAATTTTGAATGAATTTGGTGTAATAAGAAAACATTCCAACCATTCAATTTTGAGATTTAAGAGTTTTAGGAGGTAACATTTCGAACAGAGTATTAAGTCTATTATAATCAGGTTCGATCTGGTTGTTATAAAACGTCTATCAAAGTAATGAAAAATCATATTAGCTGATATAGATTGATATTGTACCTTTCCATTACATCATAGAATCTTTGAAGATTTATTGAGTTTTCCCATGTTATCCACGAACACGTAGTAGATAATTTTTCTTTATCAACGATGTTGTCGATGCTCTTTTGGAAGGCACTTACTTCATTAGCAACAGCAAAGGAAAGACGAGTAAATTGGTATAATTTTCCACATACCTGAAAAACAGTGTATATTTACAATCCTAAAGACTAGTTGGTGATAAGCAAACTGGAGATTCAGAGTAGTGAAAATATTGTACTTGGCCATGCCATCCACCATTTTTGCAATATTAGACATAGGATAGGTATCAAGTTTGGTAAATCTGTTTAACATATTGTGTATTCAACATTCTTTTCTTTTTTGTTGGACGTCACTAATACTTGAGCTCACCATAGAGACACAGAGGGTTCTATAATGCCTTATTTTAACTCCCCTAGACGATTAAATTTTAATGTCACTTTTTTTTTGGGGGGGGGGTAGGATTTCTTTTCCTATAATAATGTCATTAAGGACATCTTTAATTACTTTCACTATTATGCCAGAATGTGTTTTATTTTCCAATGAAATATCTACTATTGCCTTGCCAATGATTTTAGCATACTGTGTAGTTTGTAAAGCTATTGTTTTTTGTTTTGATTGAATTGTTTTGGTTAAATTGTTTTGGTTAAATTGTTTTGATTATATTGTTTTGGTTGAATTGTTTTGATTATATTGTTTTGGCTGAATTGTTTTGGTTGAATTGTTTTGGTTGAATTGTTTTGATTATATTGTTTTGGCTGAATTGTTTTGGCTGAATTGTTTTGGTTGAATTGTTTTGATTATATTGTTTTGGCTGAATTGTTTTGGTTGAATTGTCTTGGTTGAATTGTTTTGATTATATTGTTTTGGCTGAATTGTTTTGGTTGAATTGTTTTGGTTGAATTGGTTTTTTGGGGTTTTTTTTTTATTGCATTTTCACCTCAAACAAGGCAAATTGCCACTTTGGTGTAGGGGGCTACTATCAGGGGCAACAACTACTGGGGTACTATGTAGGGATTTGGGCAGCAAGATGTCGGTTCACGTTACACTTGAACTTCTGCACGTCAGTACTGTTGGGGAAGCAGGGACCTGGAATGGAATTCCAGAGTCTAGTGGTTCTGGGGAAGAAACTATTGGAGTAAAAAGATCTTTTACATCTAGGGATCTCTACAGTGTGGGGGTGGGATTTAGCAGCCTGTCGGGTTTGTCGAGGGTGCTCACGTCGTGGGGGCACAAGTGATTGCAGTTCGTCAAAGCATTCACCACTAAAATACTCGTAGAAAAGGCAGAGGGATGCAACATTTCGTCGATGGGATAGAGGCTGAAGCTTAGATGCCAGTTCAGGGCCTATCAGGTTTGCGACTCTCTTTTGAACCTTGTCAAGGAGCGAGAGACTAGTAGCAGATGCACCAGCCCAAATATGACAGCAATACTCCATACATATGCGAATGGTGGCCTTATAGAGGTACAGGATACTTTCGGGTGTTAGTAGTTTTCTAGCACGGTAGAGAGAGCCCACCTTTCTTGCAGCGGCCCTGGCAATGCCTTCAATGTAATTGTTCCAACTCATGTTTCCTGTGAACGTTAGGCCAAGGAGTTTGAAAGATGTACTCTCAGATAAAGAATCGTTGGCCATTGCTATAGGTGGTAGAGGGGGTTTCTTGTAATTATTGAATGAAACTAGTTTAGTCTTGGCAGCATTGAACGCGACCAACCACTTTTGTCCCCATTCCACTACAGATTGAAGGTCTTCCTCTAGTGTTTCTGCCATTTCTTTAGATATGTGTTCATTCGTCTTCCTGTCATGCCTGCCATAAAGTGTAGTGTCATCAGCATATATACCCATCTCAGAGGCAATTTTGTCAGGGAGGTCATTTATGAATATCAGGAACAATAGAGGTCCAAGGATAGAATCCTGGGGCACCCCCGCATTTATATCATATTGTTTAGATGTACGACCGTCGAAGACAACCTGGATTTTTCTCTTATCTAAGAAGGATTTAATTATGTTAAGTATTCTACCAGTGATACCGTATGATCTAATTTTCCTAAGGAGACCCTCATGCATACCCTGTCAAAAGCCTTAGATATATCTAGAGCTACCGCTCTGCCCTCCCCCGCTTTGTCCAGTGAATGGTATATACGTTCAGAGATCACAGTTAGGATGTCTGCTGTGGAACGGGCTTGTCTAAATCCATATTGTTTGTCAGTCAGAAGTTTAGCATCTGTAAGAGTTTGGAGAGAACTGGAGCTACTTCGGCTGAGCACTTTTTTAATAGCACAGCTGGGATAAGATCGGGTCCACATGCTTTTGAAGTGTCAAGGTTTTTTATGATAGCATGTACCTGAGCAAGGGTGGTTTTCAGATCGTCTAGCATGGCGTCTGTCCGCACAGGAAAGTCAGGTAGGGGGTGGTTGGAAGGGTCCAGTGTGGAGTTTGAGGCAAACCGACTGGCAAGCATGTTAGCCTTGTCGGTTGCTGAGGAGACAACCTCGTGATTGTTGGTTAGTGGGGGAATTGTTGATTGCCCATTATTTACTACACTGTTGTAGATTTTCCAGAAGTCTCGAGTTCCTAGTTTTTGTGCTTTGATGCGCTTTTTAGTGGTTTCCGTAAATTCTCTCTTAGCTGTCGCTATTTCTTTCTTAACATTATTTCTAGCTTCTATATACTTCAGTCTGTTTGAACTGGACTTATGTCGGTTAAACCTACGGTATGCATGCTGCTTTTGAGCAATGGCAGTTGCACAAGTCGACGTAAACCATTGGGGAGAGTGGGGCTTACTATAAAATTTCCGCATGGAAACATGCGCTTCGATTGCAGTTTTGAACCAGTCAGTGGTCTCGTTTGCACATTGTTCAGCAGGGAGAGAGAAAATATTTCTCCATGGGGCATCTCTGATTAGTTCCCTGATGGCTTCCCAGTCAGCCTTTTTATAATATCTCGTTGTTTTGAGCACTGGCTCTTCAGTTTTGGCTCTAGAGTTTAGGGCGATTTCAACCATTATCACTGCATGATCAGCGTTCCCGAGTGGGCTGTGGGCCTTCGTTATGCAGTCATCGGGAACTGTGGTCAAAAACAGATCTAGAAGTGATGCGTGTTGTTCTTCTTGGTCAGGGAAACGGGTTGGAAACGTAACAATTTGTGATAGGGAGTGAGATATAGTGAAGCTATGAGTTGTGCTACCCGCTGCATCTGTGTAAGTAGAGAATCCAAGCCAGTTTTTGTGGTGGACATTAAAGTCACTAAATACATGTATTTGTGTGCTGGTGTCGAGGGACAGTGCCGTGTCTATGCTGTCAGAGACTTTGTTTATTATGGTGCAGTCCTGAGTCGAGGGAGAGCGGTAGAGAAAATAATAGTAGCTAATATTGTGTTGCATGTTTAGTCTAAAGCACATAAAGGCTTGATCATCTGTTTCTAGGTTTGTTTCTCTAGTCAGGGGGAGGGTATTACGAATGTAAACTCCAAGTCCGTGCATGTGTCTGTCAGAGTCCTTACGGCAGAGTGGGAGATATCCAGGCATGTTAAAGTGGTCAGAGGGGATGGAGGAGTGTAGGTTAGTTTCACTTAGTGCTAAGATATCCGGGGTATTTGTTAAGAGAAATGCTTCAACATCAGCTAAATTAGTTCTAAGCCCACGGATATTTGTGAATGCGAGCCTCAAGGAAGGAGGAAAGTTGAATTTGTTTGTCCCTAAGCCTGGTTTAAGCTTATTTTTAGATTGTACTGTCGTCATATTTTTTTTTAAAGAGTTCGGTTTAGGTAAGAGGGAGCTAAACAAGAGGTTATGCAGAGCTTCAGACATGCATCACAAGTAGACCATCAGCTGACCTTTCTCCAATTAGGATTGTGGCTTCAGGAAAGCCCACCGGGGATGAGTGCAGGGTCCCTTTCCAAGCGCGTCATGGCACTACAAACAACCCGATATTATTCAACTGTTGATGGAGCAGGCGCTCTAAGCACTACCAAAGAGTTAGGGCCAGTACCCTCAACCCATTAGAAGAAGGTCAACCCAATCTAATTGCTCAGGCATATCTCATACTCAAGCACTCCCAAATGTTCAGTTTTAGGGGTGGGGTGTGCTGGGAATGGGGAAAAACGGCGTTCGTTGCCCTAGCCAGGAAACAAGATCTACCGCTGGTTGTTTCTGTCAAATCACTGAGATAGTGTCTCTGCGCTTGACTAATAAGCAAAGAAGGAGTATGGAAGCCGGGCGATAGACATAGCCTATCTACTCCTTAAGCAATTTAGGTTTGCAAACCGGTGAATTTGTTTGAGTCACCAGCTCTAGGAAGGTTGTCATCCAAGACTGAAGAGGCCTCCCTCTCCCCTTTGGTTTAGTTTCAGAGTTTTCCTTCTCCTAGACGAATGATCTGGGAAGACCTACTGGGTCCGTCAGCACTGAGAGGGTTTTCTCCGCGCCTAAGTTCTAATCCAGGTATTTCTGCGACCCCCCGTGGTTAGTTAGTGTTACTAGGTTAGTTTGTTTTGATTATATTGTTTTGGTTGAATTGTTTTGGTTGAATTGTTTTGGTTAAATTGTTTTGATTATATTGTTTTGGTTGAATTGTTTTGATTATATTGTTTTGGTTGAATTGTTTTGGTTGAATTTTTTTATTATATTGTTTTGGTTGAATTGTTTTGATTATATTGTTTTGGTTGAATTGCTTGGATTATATTGTCGTGAATTAAAAATATTCACTAAAAATTATTCACATCGAAATTATGCATGGTTAATCTTTATTCAAGATTCTTAGACAGGTTCAAGTTAACCAATAGGGTGGAAAGGATAATAAATCCATATACTAAACTCATTTTAGAAATGCCATTTGTTTTAGTCACATTAGGTAGGGGATTGAACTAAACTCGTTTAAGAAAGGTTGTTTTATTTAGTTGCATAAGATGAGATATTATGATTAACTCGTTTTATTTAGTCACATCAGACAGAAGTGATGCTAAATTGATTTCAGTAATGACATTTGTTTGAGTCACATCTGACAAGGGGTTATGCTAAACTAGTTTAATATGAGTCCATAAGAAAAGCATACAAGAAAGAGTGAAATTGACCTTTAAAGGTCTCTGAAAGCCACATGTGTAATGATACAGTTGTTATATTCGCATATCTCTCCACATTTCCATGAATAAACCAGAAATCAGCAAGGCAATGACGGCAGCAACAATGGCGACCCTAAGACAAATCTGTTCGCCGTTACAACGTAGTCAAACACAATAAATACACAGGACAATTTCAAATCCCATCTCTTTAGATACACACATCATTAAAATAACTCGCACCTTACTTCAACATAGAAAACCTCCAGAGAAAGCTGCACAGCAAAAGAAAAAACCTAAATAAAAAATCACAGACACTACCGTAAACGCAACTCAGATAGCATAAAAACGCAAATAATGATTCCACAAAACACCCCAACAATACGACACCGACTAGGTTACATTCACAACTTTCTCAGCTTTAAATCGATGTAACACATGCACACACACATCAAACAGATAATTCTCTACAATTCATTAAAGCACGAAAAACAAACACAAATAAAAAATACGACGGCCATTTTGACGCCGGAGCCGATGTGCCTTTTACTACGTCCGCACGTGCTGTATAAATAAGCCGGCCGTCAGAGAAAAAGTCAGTCTTCCAGCAGGTCGCTGGCCAGAGCAGGTCGCCTCGCTACCAGCAGAAGCGGACACAGCTGTTCCCCTCAACTCTTTGCCGCAGCTCAGCGACAGCCGTTCCCCTCAACCTTCTAGCAGCAGCAGCGGCAGCAGCAATAGCCGTCCCCTTCAGCTCCATCCAGCAGTAGCAGCAGCGACAGCCGTTCCCCTCAACTTTCTAGCAGCAGCAGCGGCAGCAGCAATAGCCGTTCCCTTCAGCTCCATCCAGCGGTAGCAGCAGCGACAGCCGTTCCCCTCAACTTTCTAGCAGCAGCAGCGGCAGCAGCAATAGCCGTTCCCTTCAGCTCCATCCAGCAGTAGCAGCGGCAGCTCAGCGACAGCAGTTGATTCAAAGTGCCTAGTCACCATATCACCGCTTGTTCCCTTGAGGAATACCACCAGCGAACCCCGACTCATCCCAGCGACTCCTCAGCGGCAACAGCGGTGGCGATGTTCCAGTCCCGGACGTCATCCCTAGACCGTACCAGCATCTAGGCCCCTGTACCTGCCCGAACCTGATCAGGCCAGGATCCCAACCTCTCTAATCCCTATTCCGGCCTTCCTGACGCCCGGCTGACCGTTCCGGCCTTGATTGAGGATATATATACTTATTCACATTGACATTGAAATTACTTCGTTTGTTCTCCTTGCTTCCATACGCTCGTGTTATTTTATAACACAGTTAAAAGTTCATTTATAATAAATTGGACCATTAAAAGTCAATTTTGTGCAAAAAAATAATCATGATGTTTATAACATGTTTTAATATATATTTTCAGACGAAAAAATTAACCCAATCTCTCTCTCTCTCTCTCTCTCTCTCTCTCTCTCTCTCTCTCTCTCTCTCTCTCTCACACACACACACACACACACACACACACACACAAGAAATTAGGCAATGGGTCATTATTTTAAACTAAAACGACCCGTGTACCGGCATTGCCCGGTGGAAGTATACACCCCACCCCACCTGTAATAAAAGAAACAATTAGACTACGGTTGTTGGTGGGAGCCTCTGCTGGCCCAATAAAATAGTGCCCATGTCCAAAATGAATGTACCGTATCGAAGTACAGACACATTTAATATATATTTATATATTAAAGAATTTAGCTTCCAAATAATCGCATATCTTTAATATGATCTGTTCTGAAAATAAAAATTACGAAATTTTGTTAAAAGAAATATGTTGCATAAATATAATTATTGGCAAAAAAAGTTTTGTATTATTTCGTTCAATAAACTTCCTTTTATTTTTTGTTTTTTGCGACATAATTTAAAAAAATGCAAATATTTGTGAGCTAGTCTCTTTAATTTAGTCCAGAGTTAGCTGTGATTTTCAGTATTATCATAATACAGGAGAAACCTATAAATGTTGTCAAATCGCATGGAAAAGATAAAATAATTAACAAATACACTTCCGCTTTTTGGGGGGGGAGGGGAGAAATCTTAATATAAAAGATGCAAATATTTGGGAGCTAAACTCTTTAATATATAAATATATATTAAATGCGTCAGTTGAAACATCAGCAATCTACACATAGTGTGTTTAATGGTAAAAATATTCGATAGCAAGGGTTGATTCATTTTTTGTTATTGGTTTGACGAACATGATGGAGGAGGTTCTTATGGCAGATAGTAAACTTTGTAAAAGAAAGCAAGTAAACAGGTTATTTAAATGATTTTCTCTGTCTTGAATTCTTCAGTCTTACATCGATGTTAGATGCCAGAAATGATCTATGCATTAAATGAACTTTATTTTGGGCGAACTAATGTGTCTCTTAGTGATGCCATATTTTACTGTTAGTAAGTGTTCGTTTATATAGCTGTATTTCGGAATATGAGAATTTTTAGAGCTCAGCCAGTCATAATGGACGGACTTTGTGAGGGAGCCTTTATTATTTCTGAATTGGAAATTGGAAAGATTATGGTAGATATATGTATGTAATAGCCAGTTACAGTTGGTGTAATAACAGAATCTGTAGAACGTGTAGAATTCATGCCAGCAGTGGTAGGACAAAATATTTAGAGAGAAAAATTATGACTCCTTCCTCCAAAGATGTTGCGATTGTGATGGTGTTGCTCTTAGGATGCAATGTAACATTTTATTATCACGACTGAATGTGTTTGAAATGCTGTTTGAAAGCTACATAAGATAGTGACTATTAGCCTAGATGTATTGAATTTGTATGTGGCATCTGTTGTTGCAAACCTATGATATTTTGGTCCAGAGGGGAATTTCTGCAGTCATTTTATTATATATGGAGGTAAAAAAAACTAAAGTTTCATTCAGAACTGGGTGATCATCTTCCATTGTATATAATTATATACGAATCTGATCCCCAATTCTGAAGTCTAAATTTTTTTTACCACAAACTTTCTTAGATTGTTCATATGTAATCTATGTAATCCTCTATAAAATAGAACCTCATTTGTCTTTTTGTGTTAATTAGAAAAGGGTGTATGCTACAATTATACTTTTATTTCTATCAAATATTACCTTCTTGTGTTTGTATACAAACACAGATTCTGCTAGTTAAAAAAAAAAAAAATCATTTTTATATATAGACCAATTCCAAACAGAAAATAACAATCTCTAAACAGGTGGGTTGTCTTTTACTCCAAATCTTTGTAAATAGAAATAAGAATTGAATTTGCCATGTAAAGATTTAAAATTAAGTGTATTTTTTGTTTCTTTTTTTCTTTTCTTCTTTCAATATATTTTGGAGTAAAATATCTGTTTTATTATAACCAAGAATTCGAGTATTCTACAGTCAAAATCATTGATTTGAAAGCACAACTCCTTCAAGAAAATAGTTTGTTAAACATTATTTTTTGTATTATGTAATAATTAATCAATTGAATTGTTTGTTTAGCTATTAAAGATGATTTTCATTTGATGTCGTTTTCTGGTATCATTGAATGCAGGCTATTGTACAATGTTCTTTTGATAGATGTGTAATGGGTGAGTTATTTTACCATTAATTATTGATTTATCCATTTGATTGTTATATGCTTTTTACTACTTAAAACAATCGCATTTTGTTTATTGTTGATTTGATAATTGCTGTTGTTCTGTGCTATTCTTTACAAATAAATATTTATCATTCACACTAAATTTAAAGTTGTATGAATGCAATTTCAAATAAAAATGAAAAATGAAGCTTATATTTTGCAGTTACACACCCAAAAGCAAGCCACCCAAAATGGATGCTTAGTTGGCCATCTTGGAAACAAGTGAAATGGATTATCCTGTTACCAATCGTTTTTATCCTGTACATTACCATACCAGACTGCAGGAAATCGCGCTTCCAAAGATGTTACTTGCTGACATTTTTAATGTCCATCGTATGGCTATCGGTTTTCTCGTTCCTAATGGTTTGGATGATAACTGTCACAGGTAGGGAACAGCTTTTATTTTCACCTCTTACAAGCAAGAGGAAGCGTTTATTGTCATTTGTCACAGGTAGGGAACAGCTTTTATTTTCACCTCTTACAAGCAAGAGGAAGCGTTTGTTGTCATTTGTCACAGGTAGGGAACAGCTTTTATTTTCACCTCTTACAAGCAAGAGGAAGCGTTTATTGTCATTTGTCACAGGTAGGGAACATCTTTTATTTTCACCTCTTACAAGCAAGAGGAAGCGTTTGTTGTCATTTGTCACAGGTAGGGAACAGCTTTTATTTTCACCTCTTACAAGCAAGAGGAAGCGTTTATTGTCATTTGTCACAGGTAGGGAACAGCTTTTATTTTCACCTCTTACAAGCAAGAGGAAGCGTTTGTTGTCATTTGTCACAGGTAGGGAACAGCTTTTATTTTCACCTCTTACAAGCAAGAGGAAGCATTTATTGTCATTTGTCACAGGTAGGGAACAGCTTTTATTTTCACCTCTTACAAGCAAGAGGAAGCGTTTGTTGTCATTTGTCACAGGTAGGGAACAGCTTTTATTTTCACCTCTTACAAGCAAGAGGAAGCGTTTATTGTCATTTGTCACAGGTAGGGAACAGCTTTTATTTTCACCTCTTACAAGCAAGAGGAAGCGTTTGTTGTCATTTGTCACAGGTAGGGGGAGGTTAGAGTTATGTTCCGTCTTTCTCTATACACTTGCCAACCAACTGATATTTTTCTTATTAAGGATTAGATGTTGGTAAAAATAGATATTAAAACAACTTATTCCAAATCAAATCATTTAAAAATAGTGTTATAATTAGTAAATCTGTTTCATGTGAAATGTGAGAAGTGGCTGTGATAGTATATCATTACCTTCCTTATAACTCTCCAAAAAAGGGAGTTCCTAAAAAGAATCCCTTGTCTTTGAAACTATAGTAAAAGAATAAAGAGACTTAACTGTCATGGCCACTTTCACTGTAGCATGCGTTCTGCGTTCTTCCTTCCTAAACAACAAATATACATCACTATTTATTTCCACCAATATACATGTAGCTATGTGTGTGTGTGTGTGTGTTTGTGTGTGTGTGTGTGTGTGTGTGTGTGTGTGTGTGTGTGTGAGAGAGAGTATAATGCTATAGTAATGCAAGAAATCAGGTGTTGAAGTGATTTATATTTAATTTTTAAAAACAAATGTAAATCAGTAAATATGGACTTATTGTTTGATATACTTGGGATGCTGAATGTAGGGAAAAATTGTGGAAACCAAGAAAATGGCTTACCGTTAAAGTGTCCGTCATGTGGAATCAAGCTGTCAGGGAGAGGGAAGAAAGAATTAAGATGGCAGTGCCCACAACTTTTATAACTAAGTGGTCTTGCAAAATGACACAAAATCTTGACTGCATAAAGGGAGGCAGCAGGAAGAACGCAGATGGTTATGATAATCTTTGAGAATGGTTATGTGAATCCTTGGAGATGATTGTACGAAAATCCTTGGAGATTGTTGTTGCATGTTATTGAGTCAGTTTGTTGCTTTGCCTTTTGTATTATTTTTTTGTCTTCCTTTTTTGTGTTACAAGCTATTTTGGCATTATCGACAAGGAGTAAATTCAATACATACAAATATATAAACATATACGCATAATTATAATTCATAATGATCGGTTAATTAGTTTAGAAGTGAACCCAATATATACAAATATATAAGCAGATATGCACACAATTAAAATTCATAATGATCAGTTGATTAGTTTAGGAGTGAATCCAATACATAGAAATATATAAGCATATACTCAATTAAAATTCATAATGATTGGTTAATTAGTTTAGGAGTGGATCCAAGACAGAAATATATAAACACACACACATAATTAATATTCTTAATGATCGGTTAATTAGTTTAGGAGTAGATCCAATACAAATGTCATTATTTGATCTATTTACATGATTTTTGGAATGTAACAAATAAGCTGATATATCATATATATTTTGAATATGACATTTTCGTTACGTAAATCAAAAACATTCTTCTCTATTTTTTTAATAAAAGTGTTCTTGTTTATATAATATTTAAAAATCAAGAATATCGCAATGTAAAAAAAAAAAAAAGAACTGATGGAGATCAAAACCGCAATACTTGTGCTAGTAATCGGTCACGCTATCCGTTGCACCAAAGGGACAACAGCGTTAATACCTTGTGAAATATCTTAATACATATATTTCTTTTTTACTCGATGTACGCATGCGCAAAATGACGCCATTGTGCTACACTTGTCAAGGTGTTATTGCTTTCAAGTTTGAACCTTTTTTTTGAAGCCCTTAGCAATTATTTTTATCAATTAAATGCCCCTAATAAAAATCTGCACCAAAAATGCAATCTTTTGAGCTATTGCACGCCATCTAATGATCATCCATCTAGGAGGAGATACACTTTGAAAAACGGAGACAGACACACACACACACACACACATACACATACATAGTGAGATTTATATATTAGACTAGCAAGGCCACCTGGCGTTGCTCAGGACCATATGAGAAAATTTGTTAACATACCTGTTATTCTTAGGATAGAAGAATTTTTGATGTCTATGTATCATTTGCCATCTTCAGCAAAAGAATATTTTACTTTTTTACTAGGACGGGTATTATATGTATGAAATAATTGTACCTTCCATAGGACAAGAAATTTACAGCACATATATGGAAAAAATATCCTTACATAGGGCGGGTAAATGTACAACACATATTTAAAATAATTTACATAATTTTCTATTGTGCAAACTTTTCTGTATGTCACAGGTAAGAGTTCTTACATCAGAGTGCTATAGTGAAGAAGAACCTTATTTCTCATTTAAAAGTCATACTACCTGAATATATATCATGATTTTCGGTTTAAGTAACTTTTATGGATGTCACAGGTAGGATTTTCTTTGTTTTTTTCATGAGTACTATACTGCACAAGTACCTTATTTCTTGGAAAGGATAATGTACAAGTACGTCATTTCTAAGATATAGATGAAACTACTCGATAATTTTCATAATTTTCTGTTGTGCTAACTTTTCCGTGTGTCAGAGGTGAGAGCTTGTTTGTTTTTACATCAAAGTGCTATAGTGAAGAAGAACCTTATTTCTTATATAAATGTCATACTACTCGAATATATTACATGATTTTCGGTTTTGATTACTTTTATGTACGTCACAAGTAAAATTTTGTTTGTTTTTTCACATGGGTACTATACTGCACAAGTACCTTATTTTTGTGTAAGATATTGTACAAGTACCTTTTTTTCTAATTTAAAAATGAAAGAACTCAAGACTTTTATCAAATTTTCTGTTGTGCTAAATTTTCTGTGCGTCAGGGGTAAGAATTTGTTTTTATCTGGGTGCTATAGTGAAGAAGCACACTATTTTTTATATGTAAGTCATACTACTCAAATATTTAACAGGATGTACGATTTTAATAACTTATATACGTCGCAGGTAAGATATTCTTTTTTTTTCATGTGAGTACTATACTGCACAAGTACCTTATTTCTGGGGGAGGATACTGTGAAAGTACCTTATTTCTAATATAAAGATGAAACTATTCGATGATTTTACATAAGTTTTTCATATGAGTACTATACTACTTGAATAGACTTCTTTGTACACATAAATACATTAACAAAAGTGACAATTGTATGTGATTTTTGGAATTTGACATCTATATATATATACAAACATATACATTTCATATAATTCATAATGATCAGTAAATTAGTTTTGGAGTGGATCTAAGACACAAAAATGCATAATCATATACACATAATAAAAATTCATAATGATCGGTTAATTAGTTTAGCAGTGAATCCAATACATACATATATATAAACATATAAACATCCTGAAAATTCAAAATGATCGGTTAATTAGTTTAGGAGTGAATCTAATATGTAGAAATATATAAACATACACACATAATTAAAATTATTAATGATTGGTTAATTAGTTTAGGAGTGAATTCAATACATACGAATATATAATCATACACACATAATTAAAATTCATAATGACCAGTTGATTAATTTAGGAGTGAATCCAATGCATCATACACACATAATTAAACTTCATAATGATCGGTTAATTAGTTTAGTAGTCAATCAAATGCATAGAAATATATGATCATGCATACATAATTTAAATTCATAATGATCGGTTAATTAGTTTAGGAGTGAATCAAATGCATACAAATATACAGACATATACTGTTGCGAGTTGCATTTCAGAGGAAAGAGAAAAGGAATTGGAACTAAGATTTGAAAGAGGATACGAACACGTGTGTGACGTATAGATATTTTATTTGAGACAGGAAGAGGAAGTGAAAAAAAGGATTATGGGATTACAACATAAAAGGGAGGTAATCATAAAAGGTCTATGATAAGAGTTATCGTACTTACTTTTTTACTCTCAGCATATTATTTATTTATTTTTTTACAAAAACAAAGATATGTGAGAGCAGATTAGTGTCAGTTTAGGGTCCGAATAAAAACTTTTTAAACTTGTCCAGCTTCGCCCGGATTGGAGGTTTTCTTATGATGTCGGCGATCATATCTGCTGTGGGACAGTAAATTAATTGTATTTTGTTATTATTCAGAGCTTCTCTGATAAAATGGTATTTAATGTCTATGTGTTTACATCTCTGCCGATGAATGGGGTCCTTAGAAAGCGCTTTGACTGTCTCTGAATATTTTGATGGGAACGTGTTCTCGGTGTGGATTCATTTCCCTGAATAGTTGCACAAGGTATAGCCCTTCTTGGGTGGCTTTTGCCAGTGCTAAGTACTCAGCCTCGCTCGTGGATAAGACGACTGTAGGTTGGTTTTTTGACTTCCAGGAAATAGGTGACCCATCCTGGGTTAGGCTAAAGCAATATCCGGATGTACTGCATCTGTCTCGTTGACCAGACACGATTAGGTGGATTGGGTAATTTGTTTCGCGTAGTGCAGCCGGTGTTGCATCGTACCCTTTACGTATCTCAGTACGTGTTTAGCTGCCACCCAATGCTTTTCTCGTGGCTTGGACAAATATTGCAACAATTTCCCGACAATGTAGCATAAGTCTGGTCGGGTACAGATCATCAGGTAAATTAGACTCTCGACGATCTCGCGGTATTTCCTGGGGTCAACCATGTCATCCTCTTCGCCAGCTAGATCCAGTTTTTGCTCACATGGGATCATCCTAGGTTTGCATTCAGACATGTCAAACCTTTCCAGTATTTTTGTCGCATAATTTTCCTGGTTCATCTGGATATGACCTTCGGTTATATTGAAATCTATTTCGAGGAAATGGTGCAGCTTTCTGAGGTCTTTCATTTTAAATTCGGATGTTAATGACTGTTTGGTGTTGTTTAGTGAGTTGATGTTCTCGGCAGCAATGATTAAATCATCGACACACAAGACGATAATAATTTTTTCTTTGCCGTTGCGTTGCATATAGAAGCAATGGTCCACCTGATTTTGGGTAAAGCCGTGTCTGGTGAAGTAGCTGTGCAGGGTTTGATTCCAGTTTCGGCCTGATTGTTTTAGGCCATACAGGGATTTGTTCAGTAAACAGACTAGTTTCTCTTCTGTTTCCCCTTTTGTCTCGAATCCCTCCGGTTGTTCCATGTAAATTTTGTGGTCCATTGGATCATAGAGATACGCCGTTTTTACGTCGATTTGATGTACTATTAGGTTGTACTGGACAGCTCTTTGCATTAACATGCGGATTGATGAGATATCGGCCGTCGGAGAAAAAGTCTCGGTGTAGTCTACTCTCTTAGTTTGGTTGTACCCTTTTGCGACGAACCTGGCTTTGTATTTAGTAATTGATTTTATACACCCATCTACCACTTACTGTCGTTTTGCCTTTGGGTAAGGGTGTTAGATGGTATACATTGTTTTCCTTCAGAGAGTCAATTTCTTACCGCATCGCTTGGTGTGTTGCTGGGGAAGTCACAGCTTCTCTGTAAGTGCGGGGTATGCTGTATGTGGCTTTGTAGCAGTAATCAGTGTCAATTAATGTGTGGCTACTCCCATTCTGGACTACTGTCACATAATCTTCTAGGTAGCTGGGCATTTTGTGCTCGCGCATCAGGTATCTTTGCGTACAGCTAGTTTCTACTGTAGACTCGGTTTGTTTTTTGGTATTGGACCGTTCAGGGTTTTCCCTTAACTTTAAAGTTTTTTACAAAGTTTCTTGGGGGAAAATTGGCAGACGTTGCAGTTTTTGTTGTTTGCAGTCTTATTTTTTATTTTCATCCCTTCGACCACATCGGGTAGTTTTGTTATGTCGTCGTAATTGCAATGGCCAAGTATTTTATGCCACGTGTGAATATTGTGGCATTAATGGCAACTGCCTTCTGCATTTCCTTCCTCCATAGTTTTTAGGTAGTATAGTTTGTTGTGTACGTGTATTTTGAATTTCGTTCCGTTTTTATGTTTTAGTATATTCCCATCTTCTTCAAAAATAACTGTCACTCCGTTTTGGGTCGCAGTTTTCACAGAAAATATATCCTGTGGGTATGAAGGTATAAGTAGTGACCCTTTTAGTGTCATCGTAATGAAGTTTCCGTTAATATCTAAAAGGCAAACTTCAGCGTCTCCTCTTTTTAAGGTTAAGCCACTGGTTTTAGTTCCGTCTGCCAACTCCATGTAGTGGTTCTTAGAACGGAATGTTGGGTCGAAATTCTTAAATTTCTTTGCATCTGTTATAATGTGCAAAGTGACCCCTGCATCAACTAGTTGGTTTGTATGCGGTATTAAATTCTAGGTATAGTAGTAGTAGTCCTCCCTTTTGAATGCAAAGGAGTTTTCTTTGGTGCCGGCTGCCTTTTTCATTGTAGCTTTTTGCTTATAACAGCAGAACTCCCTTTTATGGGTGTTACTTTTACAGTAACTACACCACTGTTTTCGCTGTTTGTTGTTGGGACATTCTTTCGATAAATGTCCTTTTCGCCACATGTGAAGCATGATATTTCACATTTGTCATGGTGGTGATGGCTTTCCATCGTATTCTTTGAAAAAGACGATGTCAATTTCGTCACTTCATCACTGGTTGACTGGATTTTATGTTTCAATGTTTCGTCGAAACCATGGAGTTCTGTTTTAAATTCCAGGAATGTTATTTCCTTGTTGCTGTGTGTCACATTGTAGACAATGTATGATGAGTCAGTCGCTGTCCAATGCACAAATGACACTGCGCCTGTGTGATGGGATGGGAAATCCGGTTGGTACTGATTTGCATGAGTTGGCGCCCCCGCGGTGATAAAAGATGTCAGATTTTTTTGTGTGTGCAGCATTCTTTCATTTACTTTGGTCGGCTGAAAGAGATTTCGTGCTGTTCGTTTCAGTTACGTGAATCGAGGACAGGAAGAAAGGGACAGCGAGAACTGCAAATAGAACATACTGATTCAAGCTATCTCGGCATTATGACTGAAGGAAGGTTCGACCTAAAATTGGTACCGGAATATGATGGCACAACATCTATTGTAGACTGGTTAGTGAGGGGGGACTTTATCTGCAAGCTCTCGAGAGTTGACAGAGCTTGCGACTAGGTAGAGGAGCTTTCGATATCTACCAACAGCTGTCAGATGCAGAGAAGAATAATGTAACACGGGTGAAAGATGCACTGCACAGGGCCTTTGCGCTTGACCAATGTGAGGCATACAAGCAGTTTGCAAGACACACCTTACACTCGGACGAGTCGGTAGATGAGTTCTACACTGCATTAACAAAGCTCTCCAGTCTGTTCGGAGGAGTCTTGAGCCAGACGCTGAAGTATGCATTCATGGCTGGACTGTCTGCCATATCCAGGAGTTGCTATATGCATCTGCTGACATCAACCAGATCTCAACAGAAAGTATGCTCAGCCGAGCAAGGTCCGTGGTAAATAACGAACGGATTGCAGCTGCTGTTGGCAGGTCACACACGGAAAAAGTGCCTCTACACAAGCCCTCTGAAAACTCACGCAGTGTTTCAATTGCTCTTGAGCCAACTATCTTGCTAAGCACTGTCAGCTCAAACGATTGAGGCAGTGCCATACACCATGTATTCGATGCTACCGATGCCAGAAAGAGGGACACATCGCAACAAAATATCCAGAAAACGGAAACAGGGGCAAGATGTGAGTGCTACTCTCGCCCCTAGTAGGATGAGAACCGACCTTCCAGTGAAGCACATGCATGTCAACGGAGTAATTTGGGACGCATTGATTGTCTCTGGGTGAACCCGATTTCTAGTTAGGAGTACGGTTTGTGGTCCACGGAATGGACACAAGACAGAGGTACTGACTATTGATGGAAAGAGCATGACCAGCAAAGGAGCGACCAAGGTCAGTTTGCAGGTGGATAAAAAGATCCCCATGGTGGTGGAGATGTTGGCTATGGATGGAGATCTGTTGGGATTCAATCTCTTGCTCGGAATTGATGCCATCCACCTATTGAGTGGTGTTCATATAAATGAACACGGTGAGGCCAATTTCCCGAAGGAAGTTCACGGTGTCAGCACTGCTGTTGCAGTGAAAATAGAACGATCTGACTTTGATGTCGTATTCGCCCAGACTAAGAAACATTGGACGGCAACCTGGAAATGGTCGAATGAGCAGCTGCTACAACAGCTGGTCAATCAGACACCTGAATACACCGTGCCCAAACACATTTGGAAGGACTATGACTGCGAATTGCAAACTTGGATTCACAATGGATGGCTGATACCATACCCGGAGAAAGAGCTTGGTCCACCCAAGGAATTAATCCCACTAATGATGATTGTTTAGCATAACAAGAGGAAAGTGCGGCCTGTTATGGATTACCACAAGCTAAACGACCATGTGGACGCATACACAGCATGTGCGGATGTGTGTTCACAAAAGCTGAGGGGTCCGACGTGTCAGTGTTGGACTTGAGAAAGGCCTACCTCCAGGTACATGTGCACCGTTTTTTATGGCGGTTTCAAACCGTGGTTGTGAAGGGGGAGAGATACTGCCTGACTAGAATGGGATTTGGGCTTAATGTTGCCCCATCCATTATGCAGGCAATTGTCGAGGCTGTTTTGTCCAAAGATGCAACTGTTCAAGAAGCAACATTGGCATATATAGATGATTTATACATCAACAACAGTGTGGCGCCTGTGAAACGAGTGAAGCAGCATCTTCTTCAGTTTGGATTGGAAAGCAAGGAACCAGAGCGGCTTGAAGATGGCGCACGAGTGCTTGGATTGGAGGACTGGGAAGAGCATGGCACTGTGCGATGGAAGCGTGGTAGTATGATTCCAGATGTTCTATAGATTGTGAGACGTCGAGCCATTTTTTCCCTGTGCGGGAGACTGACCAGGCATCTGCCAGTGTGTGGGTGGCTACAAGCAGCAACAGGAATCATAAAGCGATGGGCCAACACCATAACCCAAGGATGAGATGACACCACAGAGGATGTTCCACTTCAACACATGCTTCAGGAAACAATAGCCAGGGTGAAGCAGAGCGATTCCTCACAGGGTCTGTGGTGTGTAAATGGACAAGACGTCAATGTATGGGTGGAGTTCTGTTTTAAATTCCAGGAATGTTATTTCTTTGTTGCTGTGTAAATCGAAAAAGGAGCATAGCAGCTTGATAGTCCTTTTAATATCATGGCGATAATTAGGGCATCGTCAACTGTTTGCCCAGCATTTCTCAGAGCTGTTAAAATTGTCTCAGTTCTTATCACGTATTCTGTGACGCTTTCGTCTCCTTTCTTTTTAAGAGACGTGAGTTAGGTGTACAAGGAGATTACACTTGGTTTTCCTCTGCTTGCGTAGTGTTCACGTAATATTTTGAGAACTTTTCTCCCATCATCTGTAGCTTCTCTCATTATTAAGGATAAACTTTTGTCTTCCAAAAACTGTAAAAGTTCGGTGTAAGCTTCTTCATTTCTCTCAGTGTCACTTCCGTCTCTATTAGGGTGTAAACCTAAAATGGCGTCTTTTAGGCCGAGCGTGCGTAAATAACACAAAAATTTTGTCTCCCAAATTTCGTATTTGGTTTCATCTCCGTCAAATAAAAGTCTGTTCCATCGGCTTCCATCATCTCCTGGGCCCATTTCAGTGGAAAGAGAAAAGGAACTGGAACAAAGATTTGAAAGAGGATACAAACATGTGTGTGATGGGTAGAGAGAAGTATATTTTATTTGAGACAGGAAGAGGAAGTGAAAAAAAGGATTATGGGATTACAACATAAAAGGGAGGTAATCATAGAAGGGTTTATGATAAGAGTTATCGTACTTACTTTTAACATATACACATAATTAAAATTCATAATGATCAGTAAATTAGTTTAGGAGTAAATCCAATACATACAAATATATAGACACATACACATAATTAAAATTAATAATGATCGGTTAATTAGTTCAGGAGTGAATTCGATACATAGAAATATATAACCATACACACATAATTGCAATTAATAATGATCGGTTAATTAGTTTAGGAGTGAATCCAATGCATAGAAATATATAATCATATACACATAAATAAAATTTATAATGATCGGTTAATTAGTTTAGGAGTGAATTTAATACATAGAAATATATAATCATACATAAATAATTGAAATTAAGTATGATCGGTTAATTAGTTTAGGAGTGAATCCAATAATAGAAATATATAATCATGTACACATAAATAAAATTCAGAATGATCGGTTAATTAGTTTAGGAATGAATTCAATACAAAATTCCATTACTGGATCTATTTACGTGATTATAGGAATATAACAAATTGTAACCCCAACAGGGCAGCTCAGGTGCATAGGCTCGTGGTTGAGATGCACCTGTAGCCGATACCTGTGGTATGACCCGTGTTTTTGTCTAGTGATCGAATTCGTCTTCGTCGTCGGTCACTCTCTGGTTCCGCCTTCAAATCAGCTTCCAAACGTCACCTGGGCTATCGGAGAAATATATTGCATTCACAACGGCATTTCCAATTAAAGAAAAGAAAGTCAAAACTTAATTGGTTTTTCTTAACATAGAATTGATTATTGTCTTCGACTTTACAAATAATAGTTACACACTGGTCTAGTCATGCAACTTAGGGGGCTGGCAGTTTTCTTTCCTTTACCAAGTTCTCCGTTCTTCATCTACCGTCAGTCCACGGGAAGGGATCAGCTGCCAGAGCGAAAAGAAGACCCCAATTAGCCAAGTGTCTTGTTTTTATCAAATCAGTCACTCCTCCCTCCACCTTTTTGGAGTTATTCTTTCCCTTTCTCTTTTCCTCTCCCTCTCTTCTTTTATCCTATTAATGTGTACTTCCTTTTTTTCCTTTCTTCTTTTGAATTTCCTCCCTTTCTCTGTTCCCATAATTTCTGCTCCTCCTCTCAACCAATTTTTAACCTCATTTGCACTGAGGTGTAAACCCATTATCAATTAGGCGTGATTAGTCACCCCGGTGGTCGAACAACGCTCGCCGGCGACCCTCACCCCAAAGCTGTCAGCTAAGACATCCACGCCTCCTCATCTCGCTCAACAGAGGTTTTAAAAACAACCTTTTCATTGTTAACAGATACATAACAGCAATGAGATAAAACAATTATCATTTGTTTTTTCTCTTTCTGACAAAATCCCATAGACATTTCTGTTTGAAACAACATCAAACCGTCATCATCATCATCATTAGAATTCAGCCGTGTGAATTCCTCTGAATTCATGTCAACCAGCAAGGTTACTCGGCATCGCTCGGTCCTCATCGGGGCACAAATAAGCCAATATATAATATATCCTATATATTTGGAATATGATATTTTCGTTATATACAGCCAAAAACTGTATTTTTTTATATAAAAGTGTTCTTTACGTAACATTTAAATGTCAAGAATATCAGAATGTAACAAAAAAAAAAAATGGTGAAGCTCGAACCCGCAACACTGGTGTTAGTAATTAATTACGCTACACACTGCCCCAAACAGACAACTGCTTTCATACACTTGTAAATTTAATTTACGAAATAAATAAATCGCTGTTACAGATCATGCACATGTGCAGAACGATGCCATGGCACTATGCTAGTCAAGTTGTCATTTCTTTCAAGTTCGAACCCCTTTTTTTGAATCCCTTAACAATTGTTTTAATCAATTAAACACCTCTAATAAAATTCTACACCTATATGCAATCTTTTTAGCTACTGCACACCGTCAAGTGACCATCCGTCTAGGAGGAGATACAATTTAAAAATCGGAGACACACACACACACACACACACACACACACACACATAGTGAAATTTATATATTAGATTTATTTCAGTCTTTATTTCTGTGTGTTTATGCACAATGTTTCTTGCTGTTGTTATTATTATTATTCATAAATATCATGATTATTTTTCCATATTTTAGTATATTTAATTAAATTTTATAATTATTTTATCATCGTGATCTCACCGGTAAATATTCTAAGCAAGATCTAATCAGCAGAGGCGATGCTCAAATCAGTGCGTTGTCATGGAAACATAGTCTAAAACTGCAGTCATGTCTGTTTATTTATTTTATGTTATGTGTGTTTTTATTTACGTAGTTGAATTATATAAATTATTTGTTATATTATTATTAGTAGGAGTTTGTTTTACATTATATTTATTTTATTTATTCATTTTCTTTTTCTTTTCTTTTCCCTTTTATATTTTTATTTTATATTCATTTATTAATTTTTCTTGTGTATTTTATATATTACTAGCGGTGTTACCCGGCGTTGCTCGGGACCGTATAAAGAATGAGAAAATTGAAGTAGATTTTGAACATATTTGTTATTCTTTGGATAGAGGAATTTTTAAGGTCTATGTATCATTAGCTTTTTCGGGCAAAAGGATACTTTACCTACCCTAGGACGGGTATTACACATATCAAATAATTGTACTTTACCTAGGATAAGTAATTTATAGCATGTATATGAAATAATGTTTCCTTTGTGGGGATGGGTAATATACAACACATATTTAAAATAATTTTACCTACCCTTGGACGGGTAATTAAAATACATACATCAAACAATTTCACCTACAATCGACAGGTATTTTACAACATGTTAAATAATTTCTCTTACCATCAAGGCTACCATAATTTTAAGAAAACTGAAACAATTTTTAGAAAGTGGATCATTAGGATTGCCAAATTAGTACATAAATACATCATCTTGGCAAGGATTAGGCAACCATTGCTTCATCATAAACATTACTGGGTTTCTTTACTTCCTCACTATCGGCACTAAAATTGTAAGAAAAATTATGACATTTTTTAATAATGTCTCAGTAGGATTTTCAAATTAATGCATAAATATATTGACACAGTTAGTGATTAGACAACCCTTGCTTCATTATCAAATTCCACATTACTGTGTTTCATTTTAATTCCCCCACTACCGACACCAAATTTTTTTTGAAAAATACTTCATTTTCTGAAGATTACTCAGTAGGTTTTACAAACAAATACACAAATGTGTTAAGTTTAGTGATTAGGCAATCCTTGCTTCACTACAAAGTTCCACATTACTGCGTTCTTTTCATCCCGGCTACCGATGCCATATTTTTAAGTGAAATTATATCATTTCTTGAAGATAAGTAGGTTTTCCAAATATGTATAGAAATGCATTGACACGGATTGTGATTAGGCAACTTTTAGTTTACCACGAATTTCAATATTAATGTAGTTCTTCCCTCCCACATACCGACAACATAATAGTAAGAGAAATTATGTCTTTTCTGGAATATGATTCCACAGATATTCTATATTGTTTGAATATGACATTGTGACCCCAAAACGGACATTATTCTCTCCTACACAACCCTAAAAGAGAACTCAAGAGCTCATTTAAACTTAACATAATCATGCTTCTTTCTACCTCCCACTACAACCATCACATCAGTCCTGAATGATAACATTAAAAATTTAAAAAAATATGGATCATTCCCTACAGAAACTTGTCTAGTAAACTTTCATAGTAAACCAACAATATATATGAATTAATCTAATTTTGAGATCATAAACTGTTTCAGCCATATCCGGAATCGACTTCACAAATAAAGTAATTTTGAGATTGAAAATCGTTTAAGCCATTTCCAGGACAAGCTTTACATTCTACCACCTTCATTTAATCCAAGCGATGCTGGGTATTCTGCTAGTATATATTTGCTCCTATCTCATTCAACCCAGGGTGAGGTGAGGAATTTTGCTAATATATATTTCCATCAATCTCCTTTAATCCCAGGCAACAAAGGCGATATTGCTAGGATATTTTCTCACCTATCTCATTCAATCTTCAGCAACGCCGGGTATTCTGCTAGTGTATATGTGCAGCTATCTAATACAACCCAGAGTGGTGCCAAGTATTCGTCTATTCAAAATTTGTACCTATCTCATTCAATCCCAGGTGATGCCAGTCTGTTAGAATTTATTTGCACCTGCCTGGTATCCTACTTGTACATATTTCCACCTTTCTCATTCAATCCCAAGCGATGTTGAGCATTTTGCTAGTATATATTTCCATCTATTTAACTCAATCCCGAGCGACGCTAGGTATTTAGCTAGTATATATTTCCATTTATCTAATTCAATCCCTAGTGATGCCGGTTATTTTGCTAGTATATATTCTCATCTATTTAATTCCATCCCGGGCAATGCCGAGTATTCTGCTAGTATATATCTCCATTAATCTAATTAAATCCTGGGCAACATAAAATATTCTGTTATTATATATTTCAATCAATCTCATTCCTGGGCAACGGCAGGTATTCTGTTAGTATCTATCTCATTCAATCGCAGGCGACATCGTATATTCTGCTACCATACATTTGCATGTCTCACATTCAATCCCAGGTGACCCTGGGTATTCTGCTAGTATATATTTGAACATATCTCGTTCAATCCCGGGTGGCATAGGGTATCCTGCTAGTATATAATTACACCTATGTCATTAAATACCATCTGATGCTGGGTATTCTGCTAGTATATATTTCCACTGATCACATTCTACCCCAGGCAATGCCGAG
>NW_027633669.1:108636-113636 GCF_053919585.1 Euprymna scolopes | reverse complement strand
ATACATATATACATATATATCTATATATACATATATACATACATACATATATATACATACATATATACATATATATACATATACATACATATATACATATATATACATATACATACATGCGTATGTACATATATATGTATATATACATATATATACATACATATATACATATATACGTATATATACATATATGTACATACATATATACATATACATATATATGTATATATACATACATATATACATATATACGTATATATACATATATGTACATACATATATACATATATATATATGTATATATACATATATATACATACATATGTACATATATATAAATATATACGTACATATATGCATATATATACATACATATATACATGTATATGTATATATATACATATATATACATACATGTATACATATATATGTATATATATATACATATATATACATACATGTATACATATATATGTAGATATATATACATATATATACATACATGTATACATATATATGTAGATATATATACATATATACACATACATGTATACATATATATGTAGATATAAATACATATATATATACATGCATGTATACATATATATGTAGATATATATACATATATATACATACATGTACACATATATATGTAGATATATATACATATATATACATACATGTATACATATATATGTAGATATATATACATATATATACATGTATACATATATATGTAGATATATATACATATATATACATACATGTATACATATATATGTAGATATATATACACATATATACATACATGTATACATATATATGTAGATATATATACATATATATACATACATGTATATATATATATGTAGATATATATACATATATATACATACATGTATACATATATATATGTAGATATATATACATATATATATACATACATGATATGTATATATATACAGAAATATACATACATATAGATGTATATATATATACATACATATACATACATATATACATACATATATATGTATATATATACATATATACATACATATACATGTATATATACATATATATACATACATATATACATACACATATATGTATACATATATACATATATATACATACATATATACATATATACATATATATACATACATATATACATATATATACATACATATATACATATATATGTATATATATATACATACATATATATATGTATATATATACATATATATACATACATATATACCTATATATGTATATGTATACATATATATACATATATATGTATATATGTATATATTTACATATATATATACATATATATGTATAAAGATACAAATATATACATACATATATTCATATATATGTATATATATATACATACATACGTATATATACATATATACGTATATATATACATATATACGTATATATATATATACACATACATACGTATATATATACATACACACGTATATATATACATACGTATATATACATACAAACGTATATATACATACATACGTATGTATACATACATACGTATATATACATACATGCATACATATATACATACATACGTATATATAACTACATACATACATATATATATATACATATGTATATATACATAGATATATATATACATACATGTATATATATACATAGATATATATATGTACATAGATATATATATACATAAATATATATATACATAGATATATATATACATACATATATATATATACATACATATATATATACATACATACGTATATATATATAGATACATACGTATATATATATATAGATACATACGTATATATATATATATAGATACATACGTATATATATATAGATACATACGTATATATATACATACATACGTATATATATACATACATACGTATATATATACATACATACGTATATATATACATATATACGTATATATATACATATATACGTATATATATACATATATACGTATATATATACATATATACGTATATATATACATATATACGTATATATATACATATATACGTATATATATACATATATACGTATATATATATACACATATACGTATATGTATACATATATACGTATATATATATACATATATACGTATATATATACATATATACGTATATATATACATATATACGTATATATATATACATATATACGTATATATATACATATATACGTATATATATACATATATACGTATATATATACATATATACGTATATATATACATATATACGTATATATATATATATACATATATACGTATATATATACATATATACGTATATATATACATATATACGTATATATATAAATATATACGTATATATATATATATACGTATATATATACATATATACGTATATATATACATATATACGTATATATATACATACATATATACGTATATATATACATACATATATACGTATATACGTATATATATACATATATACGTATATATATATACATACATATATACGTATATATATACATACATATATACGTATATATACATATGTACGTATATATATAAATATATAAGTATATATACATATATACGTATATATATAAATATATACGTATATATACATATATACGTATATATATATACATATATACGTATATATATATACATATATACGTATATATATACATATATACGTATATATATACATATATACGTATATATATATACATATATACGTATATATATACATATATACGTATATATATACATATATACGTATATATATACATATATACGTATATATATACATATATACGTATATATATACATATATACGTATATATATACATATATACGTATATATATACATATATACGTATATATATACATATATACGTATATATATACATACATATATATACATACATACATATATATACATACATACATATATATACATACATACAAATATACGTATATATATACATACAAACATACGTATATATATATTCATACATACATATATACGTATATATATACACATATATATACATACATATTTACGTATATATATACATACATATATACGTATATATACACATATATATACACATATATATACATACATATATACGTATATATATACACATATATATACATACATATATACGTATATATACACACATATATATACATACATATATACGTATATATACACATATATATACGAACATATATACGTATATATACACATATCTATACATACATACGTATATATACACATATATATACATACATATATACGTACATATATATACATACATATATACGTATATATATACACATATATATACATACATATATACGTATATATATACACATATATATACATACCTATATACGTATTTATATACACATATATACATACATTTATACGTATATATACATGTATACATATATATACATACATATATACGTATATATACACATATATATATACATACATATATACGTATACATATATACATATATATATACCTCTATACGTATATATACACATATATATACATACATATATACGTATACATATGTACATATATATACATATACCTCTATACGTATATATACACATATATATACATACATATATACGTATACATATGTACATATATATACATACATATATACGTATAAATATATACATATATATATATACATATATACGTATAAATATATACATATATATACATATATGTATATATACGTATATATATACATATGTATATATATAGTTATATATATATACATATATATATACGTATATACATACATATATATACATACGTATATACGTATATATATACATACATATATACATACATATATATATATACATACATATATACGTATATATACATATATATACATATATATACATACGTATATACGTATATATATACATACATATATACATACATATATATACATACATGTATACGTATATATACATATATATATACATACATATATATACAAACATATATACATATATACATATATATACATACATATATACATATATATACATACATATATACGTACATATACATATATATACGTATATATACATATATATACATATATATATACATATATATATACGTATATATACATACATATATACATACATATATACATATATATACATATATATACATACATATATACATATATATACATACATATATACATATATATACATACATATATACATATATATACATACATATATACGTATATATACATATATGTACATACATATATACGTATATATACATATATATATGTACATACATATATACGTATATATACACATATAGATATATACATACATATATACATACATATATACGTATATATACATATATATATACATATATATATACATATATATACACATACACATATACATACACATATACATATATATACACATATACATATATATACACATACATATATATACACATACATATATATATACATACATATATATATACATATATATACACATACATATATATACATATATATACACATACATATATATACACATATATACACATACACATATATACATATGTATACACATACACATATATACATATATATACACATACACATATATAAACATATATATACACATACATATAGATACATATATATACACATACATATAGATACATATATATATACATACGTATAGATACATATATATACACACACATGTATATACATGTATACATACATATATACATGCATATATATACATATTGTATATATACATATATACATACCTATATATATATACATACACATACGTTTATATATACATATATATACATACACCTACATTTATATATATATACATATATATACATACACCTATATATATATACATATATATATACAT
>NW_027633669.1:101136-103636 GCF_053919585.1 Euprymna scolopes | reverse complement strand
ACTGAGGAAGTGGCTCTCGTCTGACAAGACGTTGTAATCATCATCATATATATATGTATATATATGTGTATATATATATGTGTATATATTTGTATATATATAATTGTATATATACATATATGTATATATATATGTATATATTTATATGTGTATATATATATATTTGTATATATGTATATATATGTATATATATTTATATATATGTATGTATATATATGTATGTATATATATTTATGTATATATATGTATGTATACATATATTTATGTATATATATGTATGTATACATATATTTATGTATGTATATATATGTATGTATATATATGTATTTATATGTATATATACATATATTTATGTATGTATATATATGTATGTATATATATGTATTTATATGTATATATACATGTATATATATACATGTATATATATGTATATATATACACACATGTATATATATGTATATATATACACACACATATATACACATATGTATATATATACACACATGTATATATATATGTATATATATATATATGTATATATATACATGTATGTATACATATATTTATGTATGTATATATGTATGTATATATATGTATTTATATGTATATATACATGTATATATATACATGTATATATATGTATATATACATGTATATATATACATGTATATATATGTATATATATACACACATGTATATATATATGTATATATATATGTATATATATACATGTATATATATGTATATATATATGTATATATATTTATTTATATATATACATGTGTATGTATATATGCATATATATATGTAATTATATGTATATATATATTTATATATATATATATATACATGTGTATGTATATAGGCATATATATGTATATATATATGTATATATATGTATATATATGTATATATATATGTATGTATCTATATATATATGTGTAAATATATATGTATATATATATATGTATATACATCCATTTTCTTACTACCTTACCACATACAGTAGAAAACGGGACACTATTAGTTACATTTTACGTTAGCAGTTTATATAGTAATATACCCCATGAATTAGGAAAAGAAGCAATACTATTTTGGATCAACAGACACGCACAAACACTACATCCCAGATTCACAAGGCAATTCATTATCGATAGTATAGACATAAATCTAAATAATAATTCCTTCGAATTCAACAATACCAACTACATCCAAACACTAGGTACAGCAATGGGAACGAAAATGGCACCGACTTACGCAACCCTTACATTAGCCCACCTTGAACAAACCTTATATAAAAAAATAGAACAAAAATGTGGCCACATCATTAAATACTGTTTTTAGAATCATGGAAAATGTACTTAGATGACTGCTTCATCCTATGGAAACCCACATGGGGGGACATCACAGACTTACACACCATACTCCAGAATTTACACCCAAAAATTAAATTCACCATAGAACAAAGCTCTACAGAATTACCTTTCCTAGACATACTGATAAAGATTAAAGACAATAACATTATCACAGACATTTACCGCAAACCTACAGACACCCAACAATACCTACACTTTAAAATCACCACCCTAAAAGCTGCATAAAATCAATTCCCTACACCCTAGCACGTAGAATCTGCACCATAATCACGGACAATAACCTTCGAAAAATCCGACTCAAGGAACTAAGAATAAATTTAAGAAAAAGAAAATACCCATCACAACTTATAAACAAAGGGATCCAACTTGCGACAAATATACCAGTAGAAGATTTGAGAACCCCTAAAGAACGAAACAAAGAACAAATCCTAACATACGTCTCCACACACAACACAAACAACCCAGAGCTTTTCACAGAGATAACGAAAAACCTCGTCCTACTTAACCAAAACAGCAAACTAAACAATTTCCTTAAAACAACAAAAATAATAAAAAGCAAACGCCAACCCAAAAACCTAAAACGCATTCTTACATCATCCAAACTCAATCAAGACGCAACAAAAGGAGTCACAAAATGCAACAAACAACGATGTGGAGTCTGCAACATAATATTAGAGGGAAACACATACACATTTACGAACCCCATACAAACATTCAAAATTTAAAAAAAAAACCTAGATTGCACCTCAAAAAACGTGATCTATGTAATAAAATGTCCAGCATGCGATAAATCCTACATAGGCACTACAATAAACCTTAGTAATAGAGTAGCCCTACACCGATCCAACATCAAAATCGCGGAAAATAGACACCTACATGTATCACAACATATACACACATGCAGTGGAGGCAGATTCGAGATAATGCCCATCTTCCAAACTGACAACTACTTCTACTTGCTAACACAAGAAAAAAATTTCATAGCAAAGTTTAACCCCGCCTTAAACATCTCTCCATAATTATACACATAAATAGACAAAACACAAAATACACTTACACGAATGCATGCTTGGGTAGGTGTGCACCCTCACACACGGAACAACAAAAAAGCACAATAAAGCACA
>NW_027633669.1:83636-91136 GCF_053919585.1 Euprymna scolopes | reverse complement strand
TGTGCTACCATAGATAGTAGTGTCATCAGCATAGATGTCTACGAATGATGTAAGGATGTGATTTGGAAGATCATTAATATAGATCAGGGAGAGAGTTAGGCCCAGGATGGACCCCTGAGGGACTCCAGCATTAATACTGAGAGCTTCTGATTTCTGCCATCAACAACTACTCTTATAAACCTATCAGAGAGAAATGATTTAATAATTGAGAAGCTATAGCATAGCTGGAGATCTTGTGAAGTAAACCATTATGCCATGTCTATCAAAGGCCTTTGATATGTCAAGAGCAATTGCTCTAGAAAGGTAGCCTCAGTCGGGAGATTCACTAATCCTATGAGATATAACTGTAAGCACATCTGCTGTAGATCTAGCAGAACGGAAACCATATTGCATATAACTAAGAAAGTTATTTTTGCTGATATGGTTGATTAATTCTCTATTTAACACAGATTCCAGCAACTTACTCATGACGCACAGGAGACTTATTGACCTGTACTGTGAAGGAGATGAGCAATCACTTGAATTCTTAAATACGGGGTACTGATGAGATTTTTCAGGGTGACGGGAAGCAATTCTCCTTAAGACAAGTTTAAAACAGTTTTGTAAGGATGGGCGCAATTCTGGTTGAAGTTTTTTGATTACTATAATTGGAATACCGTCAGGGCCGGTTGTTTTACTGGAATCAAGGTTATTGATTACCTTGGCAACATAACGTACAGATATTTGTATATCACATAGCATGTTTTCTGATACAGGAGGAAATATTGGGGGTTGGCAGCCTTGGTCACAAAGGTTAGAATTAGCTGCAAAGTTCTTGGCAAAGAGTTTGGCTTTGTCTGATGCTGACGAGATTACCTCAGGTCCATTGATGATAGTTGGGATAGAGCACACGCTTCTGTTCAGGATTCTGTTTACTATTTGCCAAAACTGGTGGGAACCAAGCCGCAGCTCAGCTACTTTGGACTTGACGGACTGAGCATACAACTCTCTTGCATTCTTTATTATTTGTTACAGTGGTTGCTGGCAGTTCTGAAAGTGGTTTTAGTCTCAGTACATCTATTACATTGGAAGCAATGGAAAAAGTGATTTCTATGCGCAATGGCAGCAGCACATTCCGGAGAGTACTAGTGCTGGATGTTAGGTTTTTGCTGGAATTTTTTCGAGGGTATCAAACGGCCTATACCTATAATTAACCATTCTGTCAGGTCTTATACTATATCCTTTTTAAACATGGGACGCAGAGGTAGATCTGATATAATGTGCGGAAGCTATCCCAGTCAGCCATAGAGTATCGGTATACGGTACGATGGAGAGGTACATCTGGGGACTTATTACATTTCATTTTTATCTTAACTGATACAACTGAGTGGTCGGATGATCCAAGTAGAGACAGAACAGAATCTTAACACAGTTCAGGGCAAGTTGTGAGAAAGAGGTCTAGGAGAATTGCATACTGGCCATCAGTATGGGGAACATGGGTGAACTCGTGAACAATCTGAGTGAGATCATAAGCAATGGAGAAATCATGACAGACCCTCCCCTCCTCATCGGTCTTGTTTGAACGAGTTAATCATTCTACATTGTGAACACTGAAGTCTGCACAGACATGAAGGATAAGCAGATAGGCCGTGGTCAATTTTCTCAGATATGCTTTTAAAGATAGTAGCTCTGCTGTTGTGGGGGCGATAGAGAGCAAATATAAATGCAGTAGCTTGAGCAAGTGCATATAGGGGAATTTAGGATCTTCTCTAGAGATGTCCCTACGACATGGAAAGCCATCTTTTATATAGGCTAATATTCCATGGCGATCTTGGGTGTCAGATTTGGAAGTTAAATTAGAGTATCCTTTATTTACAAACTCATCTAGGGTCTGTCTAATGTCAGTTTCACTTAGAAATAATATGTCTGGTTTATTCTCCTGTAATTGTGTTTCCACCTCTGGAAGGTTAGAACGTAGACCCATAATGTTAGAGAAGGAGCCCTGGTAGTGGGGGGGAGTCTACGTTAGAAGTTGGAGATCCAGGTTTAATCGTGTGTTTTTTATTGAGACTTTTCATGATGGTGTTTTGGGATTTGTGGACTAGATCAACTAGATGAAGCAGGGCAGAGAGGTAAAGTAAGAGAGAAATAGAAATGAAGAAATATGTTTTTTTATAGCACATGAAAAGTTAAAGCCATAACAATTATCCACTAATATGACATCGAGAGGCTCCACCAGAAGCTACTGCATGGTCCAGAATCCATTCACCAAATGGCAATACAGCAACACCAGTACTTTGCACCTGCTGATAGGACAGCCTTCTTAGTGGTTAATCCAAGGTTCGGGTCCCTGATTATCAGGTGGATAACGTTAGCCCAGATAAAACGTTTACCTCCAGCACCCTCACTAGTGACATGGCTACAATGATAGACATAGAAAGAGAAAATTTCCGACATCCCTGGCGGCTGTTCACGCAATATACTGCCAACCTAGAAAACAACTTTTTCTTTTCCCTTTGTCAGAAAAATCACTCATTAAAAATTAGGACTGAGGGACAAATAAAGAGAAGCGAGAGTAACGGGAGCTGCCGATAACTCACCCACAATGCATTGTCTACTCTCCATTAAAAAAAAAAGTATTGTACTTATAAAAGTCCATTTGGTGTGTTTAAGAGGGGGTTAGGTGAAAGATCCCCCTCTCACCAACTGAAAATGAAAACAATTGCAAAATCTGTTATGCTATCAACTTGGAAAATATAAACATTTATGGGCAAGAAAAATCTATGATAAAATAAAAAATAAATAAAATATATATTCCAAATTAACTTGCCAGATAGATTCGGCAAATCTTTCCACGAGAAAACCTTTTACACAATTAATAAAACATAACACAATTAATTAATAAAACATTTACACAATTAATAAAACAATGAAATAAAAATAAAAATTAAAAACTAAAATAAATATATTAGCACTTGAATCTAGAAAAGAAATATTACAAAATTCATAACTGCTATAATAAGACGTCCTTGGATAAACCAGAAAGGTGGAGATTAATGAGCTCCTGACGATCACTAAGAGAACGTCGAGGCATATGGACTAAATATTACGTTGTATAACCTGGAACAACAACAATTACGATTAGAGATGCCTAAAAAGTTGGATATTTTAAGCTGATATTAAGCTCATTTGTTGCTACATTTTTTACTTCCTCGATTCGAAGTTAAATTTTTAAATCTCTTTTTTTTTTTTCAGTTTTCTTAAAATTTTTCTTCTAGGGGATGGGACATCCAACCAGATGTCTGACATTTACCCCTATTTTAGTGAGTCCAACCAAGAGATCTTTTCAGGATTCTAGCCGTCCCTTTCAGTGCAATCGTTTGTATTTCACTTGCACTTGGTTCACCGGGTATGCTTGCTATGTACTTTTTAAAGTTCTTTTTCATAAGCCCAGTTGCTCCTATGATGACTGGTATAATTGAAACGTCTTTTAATTTCCAATTTCGTTTCATATCATACATATGTCCTTGATACTTTGTAATCTTTTCCCTCTCAACTCTGTTAAGCCCTGTATCATTGGGTACACTGACCTCTATTACGGTCGCTTTTTTGTTTGCTCTGTCCCAAATCACTATATCTGGTTTAACAGCTGCGTTTTCAAGATATGTAGCAGTAGGGATTATGTAGTCATAGTGAATAGTGAATAGTGTAGTTGTCATTCCCAACTGTTCGTTCGGGTATATGTTCCCAGGAGTTTTTATTACACTGAATGTTGAGTTTCTTACATATCTTCCAGTGAAGGTATTTGCAAACTCCGTTATGGCGATCTGTATAATAACCGTCTCCAAGTAGGACTTTGCAACCAGAAATCAGGTGGCATGAATACTTTTATTAAATGTCAAATATGAACAGGTACAAAGAATAAAAGACAAATCAAATGATTGTTTAAACAGTTACATTCAATTTCGTATAAATTTGTGGTTTTTGAAAAAATAAGTGCGGACTTTCTTTTTAGCGCCACTGTACATACACACACACACACATATATTATATACATATACATAATGATTGCTACTTCTTGATAGAAGTTTGCCATCTATTCAGTGAAGTGTCCAGCGGCTGTGTGCACGTAGGTGACTTTTCAATCCAGTTTGTCTCACATGAAAGTACACATATGTGCCATAAAATTTTCCTTCTTATAGAGGTGATCGCATGATAATATTGTGAATCCTCGAATGTAGTATCAGGCCACATTTAGATTTGCAGATTAGACAACAAATATGACAACTTAATATTGCCGGATGGGCTGTAAAAGCCTCCTCATGTCTTTGTGTGATTTCAAATTATTGCTAAAAGCTATCTGCCACATAACGTACACTTCACTTGCTGTTATAATTTCTCGGACATTATATTTTTGTCCTGCTGTCTTAAAACACGTTTTAAGACAGCAAGATCTACATGCTACTCTTCAAAAATCTTACAACTTTCTCTGGTTTTTTCTTCACATCGATCTTTCACTTGGGCTTCCCAGTTATGTATATCCATCTCAATTATTTTCAAGTTGTTTTTCAAAGAATCCTTGGTTTATGTTGTGGTCTTTTACCCCTGTCTCGCCATAAAACAGTAATAGAAGTCTTTTATCCTCCATCCTAACAAAGTGTCAAGCACATCTGATTTGGAATCATTTGCAATTTCTGTACTAGTACTATTTGAAAAACGTTAAAAAAAACAACAAAAGTGTCAGACGTTAGATTCCTGCAGTTGATATTAAGTATTCTCTGAAAATAATTTTGATGAAACTTTTACAAGAACTTGAGATGCCTTCCATATGTTATTCAAGTCTCTGACCCATATAACAGCATAGTGATAACGCATGCTTCGTAAACACTTAGCTTTTTTTTAATTACATTTTCACCCCAAACAAGGCACATTGCCACTTTGATGTAGAGTGTTACTATCAGGGACATAAGCTACAGGGATACTATGTGGGAAGTTGGGCAGCAAGAGATCGATTCCCATTACACTTGAACTTCTGCATGTCAGTACAGTTGGGGAAGCAGGGACCCAGAAGGGAATTCCAAAGTCCAGCGGTTCTGGGGAAGAAAGTACTGGAGTAGAAGGCTCTCTTACATCTAGGGATCTCTACTGTGAAGGGGTGGGATTTAGCTGCTTGTTGGGTTTGTCGGGGGCATTTACGTCTAGGGGGTAAAAGTGCTTGCAGTTCGGAACATTCACCATTAAAATACTTGAACAGGCAGAGGGATGCAACATTTCGTCAATAGAACAGAGGCTGAAGATCAGATGACAGTTCAGTTGGCGATTCTCTTTTGAACCTTGTCTAGGAGCGAGAGACTAGTAGCAGATACACCAGCCCAAATATGACAACAATACTCCATACATGGGCGAATCGTAGCCTTATAGAGGCACAGGATATTTTCGGGCGTTAGTAGCTTTCTAGCATGATAGAGAGAAACTACCTTCTTCGCAGCGGTCCTGGCAATGCTTTCAATATACTCTTGTTCCTTGTGAACATTAGGCCGAGGAGTTTAAAAGAAGTACTTTCTCATAAAGAGTCTTTGGCCATTGTTATTGGTGGTAGAGAAGGTTTCTTGTAATTATTGAAGGAAACAAGTTTGGTCTTGGCAGCATTGAATGTGACCATCCATTTTTGTCCCCATTCCACTACAGATTGGAGGTCATCCTCTAGTGTTTCTGCCATTTCCTTAGATATGTGTTCATTTGTTTTCCTGTCGTGTCTGTTATAGAGCGTGGTGTCATCAGCATATATGCCCATCTCACAGACAATTTTATTAGGGAGGTCATTTATGAATGTTAGGAATAATAGAGGTCCAAGGATAGACCCCTGAGGCACTCCCACATTTATATCATATTGTTTAGATGTACGACCGTCAAGGACAACCTGGATTTTTCTCTTATCTAAGAAGGATTTAATTATGTTAAGTATATGTCCTGTGATACTGTATGATCTGATTTTCTCGAGAAAGCCTTCATGCCATACCCTGTCAAACGCCTTAGATATATCTAGAGCTACCGCTCTACTCTCCCCTGCTTTGTCTAGTGAGTGGTATATACGTTCAGAGATTATAGTTAGGATGTCTTCTGTGGAACGGGCTTGCCTAAATTCATATTGTTGGTCGGTCAGAAGTTTAGCATTTGTAAGATGATGGACTAGAGCTTGGTTAATTATGGACTCAAATATTTTGGTGAAAGGTGGGAGGAGGCTACTAGGGCAATAATTTAATGGGTCAGTTATTTCGTCAGAATTCTTGAAAACTGGTACCACAGAAGCAGTTTTCCAGCAGTCAGGAAAGCAAGATTCATTACAGCATTTGTTGTAAAGTTTGGAGAGAACTGGAGCTACTTCTGTGGAGCACTGGTATTGGCAGCATTGAATCCATTTTTGTCCCCATGGATATACTATGGCTGACTGGGATAGCTTCCATACATTTATATCGGATCTACTTCTGCATTCCATGTTTAAAAAGGATGCGTCCTCTATAGTATAAGACCTGATGGAATGGTTAATTGTAAGTATAAACCGTTTCATACCCTCGAAAATGTTCCAGTAAAAACCTAACATCCAGCACTGGTTCACTCCGGAATGTGCTGCTGCCATTGCGCATAGAAATCACTTTTTCCATTGCTTCCAATGTAATAGATGTACTGAGACTAAAGCCACTTTCAGAACTGCCAGCAACCACTGTAACAAATAATAAAGAATGCAACAGAGTTGTATGCTCAGTCCGTCAAGTCCAAAGTAGCTGAGCTGCGGCTTGATTCCTACCAGTTTTGGCAAATAGCAAACAGAATCCTGAACAGAAGCGTGTGCTCTATCCCAACTATTATCAATGGACCTGAGGTAATCTCGTCAGCATCAGACAAAGCCAAACTCTTTGCCAAAAACTTTGCAGTTAATTCTAACCTTTACAACCAAGGCCGCCAACCCCCAATATTTCCTGCTGTATCAGAAAACTTGCTATGTGATATACAAATATCTGTATGAGATGTTGCCAAGCTAATCAAAAACCTTGATTCCAGTAAAGCAACTGGCCCTAACGGTATTCCAATTATAGTAATCAAAAAACTTCAACCAGAATTGCGCCCATCCTTACAAAACTGTTTAAACGTTTTCTTAAGGAGAATTGCTTCCCATCACCCTTGAAAATCTCATCAGTATGCCCTGTATTTAAGAATTCAGATGATCGCTCATCCCTCTCTCTGTAAACGCCAATAAGTCTCCTGTGCATCATGAGTAAGTTGCTGGAATCTGTGTTAAATAGAGAATTAATCAACCATATCAGCAAAAATAACCTTCTTAGTGACACGCAATATGGTTTCCGTTCTGCTAGATCTACAGCAGATGTGTTTACAGTTATATCTCATAGGATTAGTGAATCTCCCGACTGAGGCTACCTTTCTAGGGCAATTGCTCTTGACATATCAAAGGCCTTTGATAGGGTATGGCATAATGGTTTACTTCACAAGATCTCTAGATATGGT
>NW_027633669.1:66136-78636 GCF_053919585.1 Euprymna scolopes | reverse complement strand
TCATTGATACATTTAACCAAAAATTTTAATCTATTAAAAGATATCAAAATTACTCGTATACCAAAAAACTTAAGTCAAAATAGATTTACTTAATAAGCTTCAAAATTATCAGTTTTTATAATCGAACATTCATATAATATTTTCACAAAATACAGACAATAAAAATAAAAATGAGATCATCATGTTGTGTATTTTCATATTTAGTACAATTGTTTCGTGACCATCCGAACAATTTCAAACATTATATCATTCGAAAATATTCCAAAGCAGTTTTTTTTTTCAGATGTCAAATACAGTATTTAATATACATATATGAACACACTTCGAATTTCTATTTAAGAGATCCAGTGGTTGAACCTACCTCCACCCCTTTTTTCCAAGTTTTTTTTTGTTATTTTCTGTTTGTCATAGAATTCATAAATCGTTCTATTTTCGTATTTCTACTTTTTAAATTATATTTCAACTAATTATATATCTTAATGTTATACTAATACCCCGTGTGCTTTTTTATTTAAGTAATTATTTTTCTTTAAATTATTTATTTAATTGATTTATTTTAAAGTTTAAGGTATTCATATTTTAATGTTTTGAGTTAAGTATTAATTATCCGCATTTAATTTGAAGCTTATAATTCTAACATTAAATTCTCAATGCTAATAGTTTTGGTTACATTTATTTTCATCCATCTTAGCCTGCCATTCACAATAACTAATATTCATTTAATTTTGGATTTTTTTTACCATTCTTGTGCCGCTGAAATTACTCAGGTGTAATTTTATTATTCCTAACAAAAAGAAACCCTGCTTTTATTTCCCCCATTAATGTTATAACGATTTTATTCCCTGCATATAAAGTTGAACATCTATTTATTTATTGCACTATTTTGAATTCTCTTTACACATTTACATTTCACCCTCAATATATCCTGTAGATTTTTCCTTTATAAATTTATTTCAGTCAGCTTTTAGGCATCATAGCAGGAATTTATTCCTATAAAGACAGTTTTTAGAGCATCATTTTTTTTTGTCTAGGATATTACTATGCAAGCACAAGTAAGCACAAATTACATCTTTTTCATTTACTTGCCTTATATTTTATATCCTTATCTACTATTGACCATTTTAATCCAAAGTCTTTTTAAAATTTTTACATAGTTACCTAATCCAATCCCCTAATGCAGTTTAATTTTAATTTCTAAATATTTTTGTTCCATCCTCATTTCTATCATTATATCTATCGCTATTTGGTCCAATTTTAAATAATGCAACGTGGTTTCTGAATCTGTCCTTAAAAAAAATTCAGTTGCCTCTAGATAAACCTTCTTACTCTTATCCTCCTTAACTTCAAATTTCTACACAATTTCAGAAATTAAACAGTTGCCCTCCATCCTTCGTTAGATAATTTACAGTTACATTTTCTCCCCAAATTTAGTTCACCAGATTCAATCCTATTATTGTTCACTAGTTTGGTTATTTTACCATTATTGGATCCTGTTATAGTATTGGCTAGATTAGCCGTGGTTGAAAATGAAAGTTTCACTGTGTTGTTATTATTTCACATATACAAGCGTATATATATATATATATATATATATATATATATATATATATATATATATATATATATATATATATATATATATATATATATATATACGTATACACACACATTCACACACATACTAGCCTATACATGCACAAATGTCTGCGCTGGAGATACACCAGTGAAATTTTATAGCCGATTTCGGTCATAAATTCATCTAATATTGTAGATTATTGCTACAAATGTCTTTCGCAAAACAATTTGAACATTTTAACCATGTTATATATATATATATGTTATATGTAAATTAAATATATAAATATATAGAACTAGCAGAACCCATGTACCAGTGCTGCCCGGTGGATCTCTGATTCAGAGCCAGAAGAGCTGCGGTTACGTTCTCTCCCCTAAAACAAAAATACATATGATTATCTAGTGCATTATCATATATTAGCAAGCCCCACTAACCAGTGTTGCCTGGTGGAAGCCTAACCCTAACCCCTCGAAAAAAGTAAATTACGATTGTTGTTGGTTGCCACTGCCGTCCGTGAACAATTGCGGACACTGGCAGCCATGGTCGAAATGAAATAATCTGGGTTTCATTTGCGATTAGTGCTTGTTTGTGGACCACTAAATGGTTCAAAACGGCAATTGAAGCACATGTTCCCACACGAAAATTTTATAGCAAGCCACACTCTTCCCAATGGTTTACTTCTACTTGAGCAACTGCCATTGCGCAAAGGTAGCATACGTACCGCAGATTTAATCAACATAAGTCCAGTTCAAACAGAAAAGCTAGAAGTAACTGTAAGAAAGAAATAGCGACAGTTAAGAAAGAATTTACTGAAACCACCAAATAACGCATCGAAACACAGAAATTAGGAACCTGTGATTTCTGGAAAATCTACAACAGTGTAGTAAATAATGGGCAATCAATTTCCCCACTAACCAACAATCATGATGTTGTTTTCTTAGCAACCGAGAATGCTAAGATGCTTGTTAGTCGGTTTGCCTCCAACTCCACAGAGGACCCTGCTAACAACCCCCTACATGACTTTCCTTTACAGAAAGATACCACGCTAGACGATCTGAAAATCACCCCATCTCAAGTGCATGCTATCATAAAAAACCTTGACACTTCAAAAGCATATGGACCTGATCTCCACCTGGCTGTGCTATTAAAAAAATGCTCCGCCGAAGTAGCTCCAGTTCTCTCCAAACTTTACAACAAATGCCTTAATGAATCTTGCTTTCCTGACTGCTGGATACTGCTTCTGTGGTATCAGTTTTCAAGAATTCTGACGAAAGACTGACCCATTAAATTATTGCTCCATTAGCCTCCCCCCACTTTTCATTAAAATATTTGCGTCCATAATTAACCAAGCTCAGTACAGACCAATTATTCTCCTGTGCATCATGAGTAAGTTGCAAGAATCTATGATAAACAGAGACGTGGTCAATTACATCAGCAAAATAACCTGCTCAGTGACATGCAACATGGTTTCCGTTCTACGAGATGTACAGCTGATGTGCTAACTATAATATCACACATGATTAGTGATGGGCGTCGTTTCTAGAGCAATAGCTCTTGACATATCAAAGGCTTCTGCTAGAGTATGGCCACACGATCAATAGAGTATATTATATATACATTTAATTATTTAATATAAGAAATTAATAATGAATAATATATGTAATTACAAGTAGGAATTTGATTTATTCAAGTGGAGTAAATTGTATTAATCAATATACACTAGTTTGAAGCTAATTATAAATTTTTGATTGAAATATTTATACCTAATAATTACAAGTTGAAAATAAAAAAAATTAGGATTAGATTTAAAATAATTAACAAAAAGAATAAAATAAAATAAATACTGATATAAATATATAATACTAGCAGAAGTACCCGCCGTTGACAGGGTTCAAAAACGGCCTACAGAAAATGGACTGTGATTGATGAAAGTATGATAGGTTATGAAAAGGAGGGGGTTGTAAAGAGATAGGTTTTGATACTCAAAAATTTTACCCTAAGCAAAATACGATGAAAGTAAAGGATAATTTTCGCGAAAATATATTTTTTATATCAACTTTGTTTCCATTCGTAGCAAAGAGTGACCAACAAAATGATGTTTCCTTACAAAGATAAAATGTTATATATATATATAATAATATAAATATACAAGAAATAAATGTTACCATAGTTAATAAAAGTTACTTTTATGGTAGAAAACTTGATTGGTTTGTATTTTACAGTAGTTTGTAAAAAAAAAAAAAAAAAAATCTTTTTTAATTCACGAACCGGTTTAAAAAAAAAAAATCAAAATGGCAGTGACTTTGAAATGGAGAGCCCCGTTTTCAATTTGAAGGAGGGGCACCTGAGCATTATGTGTTAACAATTTAAGAGAGTTCCGTCAACGAACTTACGTATTTATAAACATATTTTAATGTTTTCCGTTATTTTGTGCTTGAGGAATATTCGATTATGGCATGTGTAGTTTATATAAAAATTCATTTCAGTAGTTATCGCCTCAAATTTCGTTTTAATTTCGGTTCGCTGAAATTATTTCAAGTAAAGAGCATTAAAAACTATTTAAAAAAAAACATGACCTGAACTTTTATTGACGATGGTAAAATTTATTTCTTGCATATTGTTTTTTTTCGGGCTGTCGTTTGTTGGCTTTTCTGTTAAACACTCTTACTAAATAATATCGACGAAATATCGAAAAACAAAGAAACAAAAACAGCTTTGAAAAATAATGAAGCTTTACTTACTTTAGTAAAATAATCCAAAACAGCAAAATGGGATATTAAAAAAGTAAACACCTAATTACTTTAGTTTTTTTAAATTAAATAATCGATATAAATATGAACAAGAAGAAAATGGCGCCCTTTTCAAGCAGAACAGCTTCGTTTCAGTTTTACAGTATTGGATGGTGTAGTATTGCGCCGTCGGATTCAAGGTTGTACTATTGTAATGTAAAGAATACGCATAAAGGGTTGTAATCAACTGAAATCCTTCAAGTACAATGACAAAAAAAAGCTTAAACAGATATATAAATAAAAATAAAAAGGTTATGTAAATGTTTTTAAAAAGACACGTAATCACGTGAGCAGGATTTTTTTCCTTGTTTTGACACGATAACAAGTAACGTTTTTATTTTTTATTATTTATCTATTTTCGAAAGAGTGCCACGTGCAAGTGAAGAAGGAAAAAACAGTTATGCAAAATTTGTGTCGAGAATTGTGTATAGTTCCGACTTTTTTTTTGCTTTCACTTTAATAAGAACGTGAATTTATTCGGCACAATATGGTTCAACTCAAAATAATACATAAAAGCTAACGTGAATTAAGATTAAAGTGTTATTGTGGACCCTCACTCCTTTTAAAAAACTTTGTTAAACTTTGTGACATATTTACATTCTATGGAGGTCAGGTGTGAACGAACACCCAATAATTTTATTATACCATATTTCTTCAAACTGAATCATAATTATCAAAGTATACTTACGCAAATAGATATGAAAAGTCTTTGTTAAAGTTTGTGCCATAGTTCCATGGAGTACAGACGCGAACGCAGATCACACAATTTTATTATACCATCACTATTTAAGTTGAAACATACTTATCAAAGTATTATTATGTACATCTATATCAAAAACACTTTTAAACGGTTTTTTTTCTTTTTCATTTTTTTATTTCCGTAGTTTGGGGGTCAGGCGCGAACGCAGACCTCACAATTTTTATGAACCACCGTTCTGCCAGATCAAACATACCCATTCCTGATCCTCGATACATCTTCTATCATTATATGTAATCAGTTTTTTTTTTAAATAGTAAACCATATAGGAGCCTATTCGTGACCCCTCCACCCACACACTCACATGCGCGTTCATTTTTATATTATAGAAGATATCACATTAAATTAGGCTTAATATTTCTTTTTTGAAATAACAATAGAAAAAATAAAATAAACAATATAAATATGATGGGGTGAGTTTATATATATGTTAATAGGATCAAAACCAAATAATTCTAATATAAAAATAGAATAAACGATATTGAATATTTAGTTATAACTAACGGGAATACCCGGCGTTGTCCAGGTGTGTAGAGGTGTAGTAAGGAATCCCGGGGGGGGGGGTGTTTAAAAAAAGTGGTATAGTAGCGGGGTTCCACGACGTTGCCTAGGTCGAATAAGGAACCCGGGGTGGGGGAGTATTAAAAAAGGCCATAGTTCCCGGGGGTGATCAAAACAACAGTAGGCAGTTTGGGTGAGAGAGAGAAAAAAGTGATAGTAGGCAGTCAGGCTCGAACCCGAAATGCGAAGGAGGAAAAAAATCATCCGACCGTCCGACCGGAAGTTCAAAATATAAATGATTGCTGACTTATTTATTAACGATTCTGTGGTAATTTTATTTTGCTCCCTGAGCGTTTGGAGAGAGTTACTTTTATTTATATAATAATCGTCCCCATTTGGGAGAGATTTTTTTATTATAATTAATTTATTCATTAAACATTTAAATATTTTTTATTCGAATATCTATTAAATATTTTTATGCGAATATCTTATCCATGGATAATGTTTTTGCACATTTGAATAAAAATATTCAAATGTCTAACAAATAAAAAATTTATAATTAGGCACCGCCAAAAATGGCCGAAAAATCAAGTTGTTGTTTTTTAAAACGAAATTACATTTATTAAAATCCATTATTTCTGAGTAACTTTTTTTTCCAGAAAGATAAAACCTTGAATTTTATCATATAGAAAACAGAATAATGTAAAACTTTTTCTACTATTTTTAATTAAATTTTAAATGTTAAATTTTCCCCAAAAGTTAACAATTGACGTTTTTTGTCTTGCACAAAAAACGTACATAAATATTTAAAAAAAAAAGGTTTTTGAAATGATTAATTTATTTATTTGTTGTCTAACTAAGAATTAGGGTGATTTTCTATGAGAATATGCAAAAATATTATAATATAAGTACCTGGATTTCAAATAATTCCACTTATTCATATAGGCAACCAGTTACTTCGATCTAGACGTTCGTACTTAATAAAAAGCAAACTATGGAAAACCAAACAGGCCAAAAAAAACTTATTTTTCAGTGACGAAAATTTCAATGTATTATTAACGCTGAGGCTGGCCAGTACCAGATTGGTGACCATTTGTATGAGTTTGGTTTTTAATGTGTATGTGTGTGGGGGCCAGGCTTCCCAAAATGGGGGGGGGGGGGCAATTTAAAGCAGAATAAAAAAAAATTATTTCAGCGCGTTTGGTCCACCGTAGTCGAAAGGCGGCAAACGTTTTCAAACTGGATCGAAAAAATGATGCTATATTTTTAACACAAAGGGCACAATATTTATCGAATATTTTTTTATATCAATTCTTCAAAGCATGCCCTGTTTAATAATGGTCATGCATTATTCGGCTCGCTAAAAAAAAAAAGTTAATTTATTTATCAAAGATTTTAAAATGGCTTTTTTTCGTATTAATATTAAAAAAAAAATTTTGTTTTGCTTAACTTAAATTAATTATTTTACTTAACATATTCACCGAATTTCACACTTCAAAACTTAAAAGCGGTATAATTAAACACAATCGAAGTTCTGATATTCAGACGTCAAAATAAGGTATGCAAACAATTTGTTTTTTCTTTTTAAATCTATAATCCTGTCCCTTACAACAACACAATATGTTTTGTTCAGATTCAGATGATTAATTTAAGCATATTTTGAACCCCCTCAAAACAAGGGGGGGTTGTAAGCAACAACAAAAAAAAATATATATATAAATATCGTTTATGAAAAATAAGTACACTGTTATGAAGTTCATTCTTCTCTTAATAATCGCTGAAAATTTCGTATTGATTGGATAATTACCTGATTTTTGGTAGATTTTTAAAAAGACGGTCCGTCAAAAAGTACTTACCTGCCCCCCCCCCGTTTTGACGGTGCCTATATAAGTATATTTACTTTTGAAATCGCTATTATATTGTGTATAATAATAATGTATAATAATCGATACAAAATTGTCTATAATGATAAATTCGAACTTTGCCTGATATAAAGTATATTTAAGCATATTCCGGCATAATTTATGACCGAGCAATATCGGGCTGCTGCTAGTACACATGTAAAACAATGGTATTGAAATGTTTTTTATTTGTTGAATTAAAAACTAATGCAATCTTTACAATTAGGGTTCTAAAACTTTGAGACAATTTGGATTAGTCGCACGACTATATATATATATATATTTACATAGGCATCACCACATATCAAGGCCAAGAGGCCACTCGAGGATAAGAGTTAATGCGTACACAGTCGAAATTGGACAATATAGTAATCGTTAGTAATGGAAATTCGGTAAATTTGTTAACTTATATGAAACAGCTCATCAGAAACTTGTTTATGTTAGACTTGAAGACAACCATATTATAGTCAGCTGGAAAGCAGAAGACAATTCCATAGGCGTGCAGTTCTAAGAAAGTTTTGCTCATGGAATCTACATTTAGGTTTAGGCACAGATAAAGAGTTGGGGAAATTAGTGATAGTGTTTTCAGCTAGACAGGTGTTTCTTGTGAAAGTTTGGCGAGTGGGGACTATAGATTGGAGCTCAGTTGAGCACTTACCATGAAAATAACAATAAAGCAAACTCGCAACATATCTTCTGTGAGAAAGAGGTTGTTGGGACAAAGTCTATTTTGAAATCTATCAAGGCAGGATAAGTCCTTTCTAGCAGCTCCTGCCCAAATGTGGCAAAAGTACTCCATCCTTGGACGTACCTGGCTCTTATATAGATAGAGAATTGCATCAGCAGCGAGATATCTACTGGATCGATAGAAGGATCCCACCGTTTTTCCAGCGGCCTTGGCTACGGATTTAATGTATGTGTTCCATTTAAAATCAGGAGTAAAGGTCAATCTCAGAAGCTTGTCAAAACAGGAGGCCTCCCCAAGACGAGAGCCATTCATTTCAATTGATGCCAGATGGGGATCAGAACATTGATTATGTAAAGATAAAAGCTATTTAACACAGATTTCAGCAACTTACTCATGACGCACAGGAGACTTATTGGCCTGTACTGATAGGGAGACGAACGATCACCTGAATTCTTAAATACAGGCCATACTAATGAGATTTTTCAGGGTAATGGGAAGCAATTTTCCTTAAGACAACGTTTAAACAGTTTTGTAAGTATGTGCGCTAGTTCTGGTTGAAGTCTTGAGTACTATATTTGGAATACCAGTTAATATTTTCAAAGGCAAAGTAACCAATGAAGGTTGATACAAAAGTGCTCAATACCGAAGTAAAGCAAGGTATACTATTTATTTGTTTTTACATAAGCAGTGATATGATATAATACAGTCATGAGCATGTTTCATCAATTAGTTACTAGTAGCTCTTCAGGCGATACGGCTTATATGAGAGCAAAGCTTGCAAACGTTGCTTTCATATGAGCTTTATCGCCCGATGAGGTCGCTAGCTACAACTAGCTGACCGAAACATGTTCATGAATGTGTAACAACATATTACTGCTGATGTAAAAGTATATATATATGTGTGTGTGTGTGTGTGTGTGTGTGTGTGGTTGTCTGTACATTTCCCCATGCAATAACTGTCAATTTTCAGTCTACAGACTCCAAATTTGATATATAGGGAATGGAGATTTGGGAAAATCTTTGTAATCAACTTAGGCTAGAAATTTTGCTGTTAAGGGGTCAAAGTTCAACGATTTGACCTTGGCGAAACCTACCAAACTCCTCCGCCAATTTTAAGTATGAACAATTGAAATTTAGATATATGCTCCTTGGACATGGACCTTAACTTGATTTGAGCCCAAAAAAAGTAAATGTAATAATAGCGGTCAAAGTTACAAAAACTGATCTCTGCCGTTTCTACCAAATTACTCACACAATTTCTGGTTTAAACATTTGAAATTTTACATAAAGGGTATTCAGAGATAGGGCAAGTTTTTACTCGGCTTGAGTCGAAACTTTATGCTACCAATATATAAATGTATGCATGTTTGCATATCTGCCTAACCTTTCGACAGAGACGATGGATTTTCACTAGATAAGAATCGTTTTTCAAAACACAATACAGAAAAATTTGGCTAAAAACATTACTTACTTCACCCTCAACTGGGCACATTTCGACAGGGAGGGGGACCTTTTTTTCGCCAATATTATCGATTGTCTAGCATTAATTTAAACCTATATCACTCCCGGTTTGGCGGTGGTCGTAACAGCAAAGACATTATATATATATATATATATTAAGAATGCGAAAAGTATAAAAGCTTATAACTTTTCTTTATTCGTTTTTAATTGGTGACGTGCAGGAATAAAAAATAATAATATTATGAAAAAAAATTAAAAAACTTTTTTCATAAGTACATAATTTTCGACCGATCCTTCAGTCTTCATCGGTGTATATATATGTGTATATATAGTATACTTATATACATATATACATATATACACATATATATATACCATATATACATACAATATATATAAATACATATATATACCCTATAGATATGTATAAATATATACATTTTATATATATATATATATGCACATATACACATAACATATATATATATGCAGATATACACATACAATATATATATAAACATATATACAAACAATATATATATTTATATACATACGATATATATATATATTTATATACATACGATATATACATGCATAACGTATATATATAATCAGACCATATATATATACACACCATATATATATATATATATATATACCTAGGGTATCTATATATATATATACATACCATATATATATGTATATATATACATACCATATATATATGTATATATATATATACATACCATATATATATGTATATATATATACATACCATATATATATGTATATATATATACATACCATATATATATCTACAGACATACCATATATATATACATACTATATATATATACCATATATATACCATATATATATACATACATACCATATATGTATATATATACATACCATCTATATACATACCATATATATATATATACATACCATCTATATACATACCATATATATACATACCATCTATACATATATACCATATATATATATATACATACCATACATACATACCATATATATATACATACATACCATACATACATACCAATATATATATACATACATACAATACATACATACCATATATATATACATACATACAATAATACATACATACCATATATATATATATACATACATACCCTACATACATACCACATATATATCCATACCATATATACATACATACCATACATAAATACCATATATATATACATACATTATATATATACATACATACCACATATATATACATAAAATATATATATATATATACATACAATATATATATACATACCATATAGATACATACGTACCACATATATATATATATATATATATACACACATATACATACATACCATATATATATATACATACCATATATACACAAAAACCATATTTTATATACACATACCATATATACATAAAAACCATATTTTATATACACATACCATATATATACATACCATATATATATACCATATATATATACTATATATATACCATATTTATATACACCATATATATATATTTAAATACCATATATATATACATACCATATATATATACCATATATATATAGTTAAACCATATATATACACATATAATATATATATACATACCATATATATACACACATACCATATATATATACATATACATATCATATATATCTATACATACCATATATATATATATACAGACCATATATATATATACATATCACATATATATATATATATACATATCACATATATATATATATATACATATCACATATATATATATACATATCACATATATATATATACATATCACATATATATATACATATCACATATATATATATACATATCATATATATATATATACATATCACATATATATATACACATATCACATATATATATACATATCACATATATATATATACATCTCACATATATATATACATATCACATATATATATACAAATCATATATATATACATATCATATATACACATATATATATATACATATCATATATATATATACATATATATATATATATATACATATCATATATATATATACATACCAAATATATATATACATACCAAATATATATATATATATACATATCATATATATATATATATACATACCATATATATATATACATACCATATATATACATACCATATATATATATATATACGTACCATATATATATATACATACATACCATATATATATATACCATATACATATACATACCATATATATATACATACCATATATATATATATACCATATATATATACATATACATATCATATATATATACATACCATATATATATATACATACTATATATATACATACCATATATATATATACATACCATATATATATAGATATACATATCATATATATATACATATCATATATATATATACATATCATATATATATATACATATCATATATATATACATATCATATATATATATACATATCATATATATACATATCATATATATACATATCATATATATACATATCATATATATATACATATCATATATATACATATCATATATATATACATATCATATATATATATACATATCATATATATATATACATATCATATATATATATACATATCATATATATATACATATATATATACATATCATATATATATATACATATCATATATATCATATATACATATCATATATATATACATATATATATACATATCATATATATATATACATATCATATATATCATATATACATATCATATATATATATATA
>NW_027633669.1:65000-66036 GCF_053919585.1 Euprymna scolopes | reverse complement strand
ATACCATATATACCATATATATATATACCATATATATACCATATATATACATACACACATATATATATATATATACATACACCATATATATATATTCATACACCATATATATACCATATATACACAGATATACCATATATATATACACCACATATATACACGCCATATATATATACATACCATATATATATAATACCATATATATACACATACCATATATATACATACCATATATATATACATACCATATATACACCATATATATACAGACCATATATATACAGACCATATATACATACATAACATATATATATACATACCACATATATATATACATACCATATATATACATACCATATACAATATATATATACCATATATATACCATATATATTCATACCATATACAATATATATACTATATATATATACCATATATATACATATATATACATACATACGATATATATATACATACATATCATATATACATACATACATACCATATATATACATACACTATATATACATACCATATATATACATACCATATATATACATACCATATATATACATACCATATATATATATATATACATACCATATATATACAAAATATATATATAGATACCATATATATATACATACATACCATATATATATACATACACATACTATATATATATATATATATATATATATATATATATATATATACATAATATATATATATATATACATACCATATCTATATATACACACAATATATATATATACACACACAGTATATATACACACATGTATATATACACGCACAATATTGATATATACACATATATATACACACAATATATATAAACACACAATATATATATACACACATATATACAAACACAATATATATACACACATATATATACACACAAAGATAAATATACATATATACACACACACATTGTATACATATATCTATATACATACATATATATACACATATATCCATATACATACATATATACAGATATATACACACACAT
>NW_027633669.1:52500-60000 GCF_053919585.1 Euprymna scolopes | reverse complement strand
ATAACTTCGAAACTTCGTTTATTTACTTCTGTTACAAATTAAAAAAAAAAAAAAAACCCCAAAAATGGCATCTGTCTTCGCAAAAAAAAAAAAAAAAAATCTCATTCTGGTGGGGGGGGGAAAAAGGGCTAGATTGGCCTAAAATGCAGGTATTCTGCTATGTACGGCAGTTACCTGCCCTTGGGGAATTCCTGGGCCTGCAATAACATTTCCAAAATGGCCACGTTGACGTAGCCGTGATAAATCATTGTTTTTCGCTGTAAAAAAAAAAAACTACTTGATCAAATGAAGTGAAATTTTTTTCGGAGAACTTCAGTCTATAACAGTTACGTACAATAAAATTTTTTTTTCAATATTTCCATTTTTTAATGTCGTCACTAAACTGTATAAGTACCAGACTATCAATACACACAAAAAAATATAGATTTATTTATGGGTAAATTTCCCCCGGGTTTTCCTTTCACTTCAGTAAATAATGCTCTTTTGTTATATATATGGCGTACTATTATCTTTATATATATGATGTTTATGTTTATATATATGTATAAGTGATGGTGTCTGTCTGTGTCGGTGCGTCTGTGTGCATTTCCCTACGTTAAAACTCTGTCAATTTTAAGCCTACAGATTCGAAATTTGATATACAGGGTACTGAGATATGGGAACATCGATGTGATAGGTTTTCGACAGAAATTTGGCGATTAAGTGGTCAATATTCAACAATTAGACCTTTGAGAACTCTACCAAACTTCTCCTACAATTTAAGGTCTGAACACGTGATATTTTATATATATAGATTCCTTGGACATGGATCTAACTTATTAACTTTACTTGATCCCTAAACAATAAATGTTACGAGGTCATAATAGGGGTAAAAGTTTTAAAAAATTGACCTTTTTTTTTTCCTAAGCAAACACTTCAAAACACCTGGGCAACGCCGGGCACCGATTGCTAGTATATCTATAAAAACAGAGATGTGTGTGCCACAGACGATTTCTGATTGGTTAATCCAATAATCACATCTCCTAAAAAACAATCGTTTCTACGCTCTTACCTTTACCATAAAATATTATGGCTTTATTTATTGTCCATCTTGGAAGGGTTTAATTTTTTAATAACTTGTTATTTACAAATTAAAAAAATACGAAACTATTATGCGAAACTAAACTACACGAAATACGCGCACACACGCACACACACACGTTCACTACCGTCACGTTGTTATGGCAACCAAACCCGCTGACTTCTTTTTCTCATTTCACTCGTGGTCTTAAATTAGATTCGAATAAGTTGCCAAAAAACAAATATATAACAAATAAATGTTATCAAAGGCAAATTTTTCGTGTTTTTATTCAATTTAACATGTTTAATCAGCTCGAAAAGCATACAGTGTTTACCGATGTATTGGAAAATTCAAGATGGCGGCCGATTCTCTCTTTAACACGGTAAGTTTGGAAAAAGGTGTAATAAATAAAAAACCGGTTAAAATACTGTTAAAAACTCGCTCAATATATGTTACCGTGACATAGGTTGACATATATTCGGCGGGTTTTTAATAGTATTTTGTATAGTTTTTTATTTATAACACCTTTTCCCAAACTTACGGTGTTAAAGAATGTGTGAGACGCCATCTTGAATTTTCCAACACATCGGTAAACACTGTATTCTTTTCGAGCTGAATAAACATGTTAAATTGAATAAAAACACGAAAAATATATCCAGTTTTTATCGGTTTTTTACCTTCTCTGCAGAAGTACAAAAAAAAAAAAAAAACAAACAAAAAAAAAACGGAAGGTACTTTTACAGAATGTTAAACTAACCCTAACCGATGTTTTATGTTTAGTTTAGGAAAAGTCAGAAGAAATAAAAGTCATTATTGTATGAAATATACGTATTTAGTTGAAGTATTGTTTATGTCAATTCTTTCGAAGAAATTTAGCAAGAATACCTGTAAACCAGGAAATCGGTAAAATGTCATCATGGATGAATACTTGTCTATTATAATTTCTACCCTTGACAAAAACTTAGCCATAACAAAAGAGATTTATTGTTCAGATTGTTTTTGAGATTGATTTCTAAAAAGATATTTTATAAATAAAATCGACTTTAAAATTAAAGACTTAAATTACAATAATTGAATTTAAACATTCTTATTTCAATATTTGGCACATAACACCTGCAAAAATGATCACAATGTCAGGATTTCATTTTATTTCAGAATCGATGGCAAATACTAATATTTAACATTAGTTTATCATTTAAGCCGATAAAAAGCCCTTTTTTTCCGAGTCATAAAAGGATTTGGAGTTTCCTAATCAACCTTTCGGGTGCAGTTGCACGCTCTCAAAATAACTAAAGTGTTGGCTTTAAAAAAATTGGTTCATTAAAACTAAACAGGTTTAGTTTTAATAATAAAAAAAAAAAATTAAAAAAAAATCGCTTTGGTAATTAGATATGTCGTATGGTTATCCCTAATCGCTGAATAAAACCGCTAACGAGTTGAATGATTACGACATAAAATTAAACTCGGGTTCCTGAAACGGAAACTTCGTTTGTTTTTGTTTTTTTTCTTATCAATATATTTACATTGTTATTTTGTTTTCATTTTCAATCATTCGAACAGTTTTCTTTTTCAAGTAATCCAAGTTACAAAATTCCCACTGTTTACTATGCTAAAATCACAATGACTAATGTATACCTATTAACCCTTATCCTTGAGTGGCCTCTGGGCCTTGATAAGTGGTGACACCCATGTAAAAAAAAAAAAAAAAAAAAAAAATCACTCGAACAGTTTTCTTTTTATAATGTACAGTTTTAAAAGTTTAAAAACTATATAGTTTTTACTTCAGGAAAATTAATGGGTCAGTTTTTACGATGTGCCCTGTTAAAATACTGTTAAAAACTCGCTCAATATATGTTACCGTGACATAGGTTGACATATATTCGGCGGGTTTTTAATAGTATTTTGTATAGTTTTTATTTATAACACCTTTTCCCAAACTTACGGTGTTAAAGAGGGTGTGAGACGCCATCTTGAATTTTCCAACACATCGGTAAACACTGTATGTTTTTCGAGCTGAATAAATATATTACATTGAATAAAAACACAAAAAAGATATCCAGTTAGGTAGAAAAGTAACTTATCTTGCCTTTGATAACATTTATTTATATATTTGTTTTTGACTATTTTTTCGAATCTATGTGTACAGTAATCTTGCCAGGATGCGGAGGAAAATGAATGAAGGGGGAGGGGAATAAAATAAAAACATTTTGGAAACAGAGTAAGTTTGAAAGAATTGCTTTGCACAGAAAGAAATTAATGAAAAAATAAAATTAAATTTCTTTTCTTTCTTGATTTTTTTTTTAGTTTTTTATGAAAAAGGACGTCAAAATTAAGACTATAAAAAACAATTTTTATTAAGAGCGAACCTCAGTCGTCAGGTCTGTAAAAAAAAGACGTGGAATAATAAATGTTTTCTAATACAAATTGTTTTTACTTATGTGTTCATTTGTCTCTTTGAAGTTCGTTTGTTTAATATATCGGTTTGCAATATAATTTTGTCATTCTGTCAGACTCAAATTTTAAATCTATATATCTATAAAAGTGAAAGTGTGTGTGTGTGTGTGTGTGTGTGTGTGTGTGTGTGTCCATTTCCCTACGAAATAACTCTGTCAATTTTTAGTCTACAGACTCGAAATTTGATATACAGGGTACTGAGATTTGGAAAAATCTATGTGATCGGTTTTTAGCCAGAAATTTGGCGATTAAGGGGTCAAAGTTCAACAATTTGAGCTTTGAGAACTCTACCAAACTTCTCCGACAATTTTGGGTCTACACACTTTAAATTTTAGATATAGCTTCCGTGGACATGAATCTAACTTAATAACTTGATTTGAGCCCAAAACAATAAATTTTCAGGGGTCATAATAGGGGTCAAAGTTTAAAAAATTGCCCCCTTTTTTTTGCTCAGCATACACCTCCAAACACCCGGGCAACGCCGGGCACCCATGCTAGTATATACATACATATATATACATATGTATACATATACATATAGACATACATATATATACATACATACATATATACACATGATGATTGCAACGTCTTGTCATGATGATGATGATGATTTCAACGTTTTGTCAGACGAGTGCCACTCCCTCAGACATGTAAAATCCATGAGTCCAAATGTCTGAGGGAGTATCTATACAAATATGATGTTACAGAGTCCTAGCTTTGTACGACAGCTAAGTCTCTCTCGGTTAAAAATGTTGAGATCCAGCAACAAGCAAGAGCAAGATAGCCAGCAACAAATTAAACTGCAGACCAGCTTAAAGCGGGTACTGGTCTCCCGCTTTATGGTTTTTTAAATCAGAGAATTGCTTCTCCTAGAAAGGTTGCCTTCACCACGGTTTACAGGAGCCCTCTCTAACCCAATACACATATACACACACACAAATATACAAGGTGCTAGTTGGCCGTTGACCCAGAAAAAGAGTTCATTCGCCCTTACATATAAATATATACATACATATATACACATACATACATATATACACATACATACACACATATATACATGATGATGATTGCAACGTCTTGTCAGACGAGAGCCACTCCCTCAGTCACTAAAAGTCCATGTGCCCGAATATGACTTTTTAGCCCTGCCACTGACTTGCACACCCTCAAGCAGACATGACACTGAAAACACTCACTGATTTGTATGAGACTAACAGCAGCGGAACCTGTATTATCGTGGGCTTTCATGTGATTAACAAAACCTGCCTTCGCCAACAGAGCCCGATCACACACCTTACAGATCCAGAGATCTCCATGGTTGGGCGGCAAGGTTTGGCATTTCCTACATGCTCACTTAAGCTTCTCTCTGTCTATTTTGGCTGCTTCATAGTGTTCTGCACCCCTGTATATCAGTGTCCTCCACTGCTTGCGATCATACGCTAGGGACTCCCAACTGTCAACAGGAATATGAAAGCTCACCAGACTCTCCTTGATGCTATCACGAAAACGTTTTTTGGGCTTGTGCTGGGGTCTTTTTTCAAGAAAGAGCTCACCACAGAACAATTGTTTTGGGAGACGATAGTCTTCAAACGGGATGAGATGACCCGCCCAACGCAACTGGTTCTTAATAGCAATGGTAGCAATACTGGTTGTTTTGGCCTTTTTTAAGACATATGTATCAGGGACAAAGCTATACCACTTTAAATCAAGAATGTGTCTAAGGCAGTGCTGATGGAACCTCTCGAGCAATTCTATATGTGTCCGGTACAAGGTCCAAGTTTCAGATGCGTAGAGTAGGGATGGTACTACACATGCTTGAATTTTAGTTGTCAGAGTCAGATCACCGTCAGACAAGACTCTATCTTGTAGCCTTCCAAAAGCATTAGATGCCTTGCTGATTCTCTGTCTTATTTCCGCATTAAGAGTGCCATCATTTGACAAAGTAGACAAAATTTTTTACGACTTCAAGGCGCTTTCCACAGACGAAGATATCAGGTTCCACATACAGATCATTGGGAGCGGGAGTGTACATGACTTTAGTTTTCTTAATGCTAACTGTCAGTCCGAAGCAGGTACAAGCATTTGTAAAGAGATCCATCACTAGTTGCATATCTACTGGGGTGTGTGTTACCAGGTCAGCATCATCAGCATACAACAGTTCCCTAACAAGTCCATCACTAACAAGTGTTTTGGCTTGGAATCTTCTGAGGTTGAACACCTTTCCAGTCGTTCGGAATCTAATATAAACACCCATATCACAATTGTGGAAACCATACCAGAGCACAGCAGTCAAATAGAGTGAAAACAATGTTGGTGCAGCTATATCACCCTGCTTCACACCATTATCAATGGGGAATTCTTCCGAAAGCTGACCATTGAAGTTGACGTGACCTTTCATACTATGATGAAGTTGCTTGAACTTGTCTGTAAAAGCAGGTGTACAGCCAAATTTTTCCAGCACTTTCAAGATTGCCTCACGGTTGACTGTGTCAAACGCCTTGATTAAGTCCACAAACACCTGGCAAAGAGGCATACGCTGTTCAATACATTTTTCCAAGAGCTGTCTAGCAGAAAACACTATATCCATAGTTCCTCGCCCACCTCTAAAACTAGACTGGGATTCCGGAAGGATATTCGGACATACATATTTTTCCAATCGGTTTAGCAAGAGTCGTGCAAATACCTTTCCAACCGCACTCAGCAGCGAGATACCTCGATAATTTCCACAATCAGATCGTGTACCCTTTCCTTTGTACAACATAACCAAGATGGCATCTACCCAATCTTGGGCAACCAGGTCACCCTGCCATACTGACAGTATCAAAGAGTGGACCACACAATGTACATTGACACCACCATGTATCAGCAGCTCAACAGGGATGCCATCCAGCCCAGGGAGTTTGTTCGAGTTTATCTGTTTTATGCAGTCAACTGTTTCCACAAGAGTCGGTTCAACATCAAGTTCCGGGCAAAAGGAACATTGAGGGATACTTTCTATTGCAGCAACATCAACATTGGATGGGTTATGAAAAAGATCATGAAAGTGTTCAGGCCATCTATGCTTAATTTCATCTTAGGTTTTCAGCAAGCTTTTCCCGTCCTTCGCCAGGAGTGGTGTAGTTGAAGAGGATTTCGGACCATAAGCCTGATGAAGCAAAGTGTAGAATGTCTTGACATCTCTATGATCGTAGGCAGTCTGTATCTCCCTGGAGAGGTTAGACCACCATTAGTTTTTTATTTGGCGCACACAACACTGAACCTCACTCCTAACAGAAGAAAAGTGGGCAGCGAGCGCTGGCTCGTTCAGAGGTGAAGAGTTGAGAAGTTTCAAATAAGCTTTCCGCTTTCCATCAATTTGAGGCTTAATTTGATCGAAATTATCAGCAAACCAATCTCTATGTCTGGGAACCTTCAATCCAAGAACTTCAACACCTTTTTGGTATATTGTATCTCTTACTGTCTCCCAGTCACAATCTGAGAAATCCACCTGGTTGAAAGCAGATTTCAAGGAACTTCGTACAACTGGATCCTTCAATTTGGAAACATCAATACGTTTAGGCACTTTGACACCATTGAAACGGCTTTTTTTGCGAACTTTAATTCTCAGTTTAGCTCTGACCATTAAATGATCAGTACCACAGTCAGCACCACGCATTACTCTAACTTTTCAAAAATTTCCAAAATCACCACGTCTACACAGTATGTAATCAAACAAATGGCCATGTTTAGATTGGGGATGGAACCAGGTCTCCTTGTGTTTCTGGTGGGAAAAAGTGTTGGTGATAACAAGATTTAGTTCACTGCAGAGATGGAGAAGCAGCATACCATTTGAATTGACTCTACCAATGCCATATGGACCCAATGGAGACCAACTGTCATTGTCTGATCCAATCCGTGCATTGAAGTCACCAAGAACCACCAAACTCTCAGCGCTTGGCAAACCGGTGATAACAGATCTAAGCATATGATAAAAGGACGTAATA
>NW_027633669.1:45000-47500 GCF_053919585.1 Euprymna scolopes | reverse complement strand
TATATAATATATTGTATATATATACATAATATGTTGTATATATATATAATATATTGTATATATATATACATTATATATTTTATATATATATATTATATATTTTATATATATATATTATATATTTTATATATATATATTATATATTTTATGTAAATATTATATATTGGTTATATATTATATACTGAATATATATATATATTATATATTGTATATATATTATGTATTGTATATATATATTATATATATATTATATATTGTATATATATTGTATATATATTATGTATTGTATATATATTATATATTGTATATATATTATATATTGTATATATTTTATATATTGTATATATTTTATATATTGTATATATATTATATATTGTATATATATTATATATTGTATATATATAATATATATTATATATATAATATATATTGTATATATATAATATATATTGTATATATATAACATATATTGTATATATATATATTATAACATATATTGTATATATATATTGTATAATATATATATTATATTACATATTGTATATATATATTATATAATATATATTGTATATATATATATATTATATAATATATATTGTCTATATATATTATATAATATATTGTCTATATATATTATATAATATATTGTCTATATATATTATAGAATATATTGTATATATATATTATAGAATATATTGTATATATATATTATAGAATATATTGTATATATATATTATAGAATATATTGTATATATATATTATAGAATATATTGTATATATATATTATAGAATATATATGGTATATATATATTATATAATATATATTGTTTATATATATTATATAATATATATTGTATATATATATTATAGATTATATATATTGTATATATATATTATAGATTATATATATTGTATATATATATATTATAGATTATGTATATTGTATATATATATATTTTAGATTATATATATTGTATATATATATATTATAGATTATATATATTGTATATATATATATTATAGATTATATATATTGTATATATATATATTATAGATTATATATATTGTATATATATATTATAGATTATATATATTGTATATATATATTATAGATTATATATATTGTATATATATATTATAGATTATATATATTGTATATATATTATATAATATATATTGTATATATATATTATATAATATATAATGTATATATATATTATATTATATATATTGTATATATATATATTATATAATATATAATGTATATATATATTATATTATATATATTGTATATATATATTATAATATATATAATGTATACATATATTATATAATATATATTGTATATATATTATATAGTATATATTGTATATATATATTATATAATATATATTGTATATATATATTATATAATATATATTGTATATATATTATATAATATATATTGTATATATATATTATATAATATACATTGTATATATATATTATATAATATACATTGTATATATACTATATAATAAATATTGTATATATATTATATAATCAATATTTTATATATATTATATAATATATATTGTATATATATTATATAATATATATTGTATATATATATTATAAAATATATTTTGTATATATATATTATAAAATATATTTTGTATATATATTTTATATTGTGTATATTGTATATATATACTATATATATTGTACATATATTGTATACACATCGAATATGTATATTATATATACATTATATATATACTATATATACATTATATATATATAATATATATATTATATATATACTATATATACATTATATATACTATATATACATTATATATATATTATATATACATTATATATATACGATATATACATTATATATATACTATATATACATTATATATATACTATATATACATTATATATATACTATATATACATTATATATATACTATATATACATTATATATATATATTATATATACATTATATATATATATATTATATATACATTATATATATATATTATATATACTATATATATATATATTATATATACATTATATATATATATTATATATACATTATAAATACATTATATATATATTATATACACATTATATATATTATATATACATTATATATATATTATATATACATTATATATATATTATACATACATTATATATATTATATATACATTATATATATATTATATATACATTATATATATATTATATACATTATATATATATTATATATACCTTATATATATACATTATATATACATTATATATATATTATATATACATTATATATATATATTATGTACACATTATATATATATTATATATACCTTATATATATACATTATATATACATTATATATATATTATATATACATTATATATATATATTATGTATACATTATATATATATTATATATACATTATATATATATTATATATACATTATATATATATCATATATACATTAT
>NW_027633669.1:5000-40000 GCF_053919585.1 Euprymna scolopes | reverse complement strand
GATCCCACCATCTTTCCAACGACCTTGGCAACAGACTTGATGTACGTGTTCCATTTCAGATCAGGAGTAAAGGTCAAACCCAGAAGCTTGTCAAAACACGGGGCCTCACCCAGACGAGAGCCATCCATCACAATTGATGCCAGCTGGGGATCAGAGCGTTGATGATGCAAGGATAGGAGTTTGGTTTTGGATGCATTAAAGGTAACTAGCCACATCTTCCCCCACTGAATCACGCGCTCGAGATCAGAGGAGAGAGAATCAGAGAGAACTTCGTCATTTAAAGCCTTTGATGTGTTGCCGTAGATGGTCGTGTCATCAGCATAGATGTCAATGAATGATTTAAGTATGGGTTTAGGGAGCTCATTGATGTAGATCAGGAAGAGAGTTGGGCCAAGGATTGACCCCTGAGGGACTCCAGCATTTATATTGCAGGCCTCCGATTTTTGACCATCTACCACTACTCTTATGAGCCTATCGGAGAGAAATGATTTAATGATTGAGAAAACATTTCCAGTTATACCGTAGCTGGAAATCTTGTGAAGTAGACCCTTATGCCATACTTTGTCGAAGGCCTTTGATATGTCAAGAGCAATTGCCCTAGAAAGGAAGCCTTTGTCAAGAGATTCACTAATCCTGTGGGATATAACCGTCAGCACATCTGCGGTAGATCTTGCAGAGCGGAAACCATATTGTGTGTCACTAAGAAGGTTATTCCTGCTGAGGTGGTTGACTATTTCTCTATTTAATATGGATTCCAGCAACTTACTCATAACACAGAGAAGACTTATTGGTCTGTACTGAGAGGGAGATGACTTATCACCTGAATTCTTAAATACAGGGCAAACTGATGAGGTCTTCCAGGGGGTCGGAAAGCACTTCTCCTTAAGGCAGCGCTTAAATAATTTCGTAAGTATGGGAGCAAGTTCTGGTTGAAGCTTTTTTAACACTATAATTGGGATGCCATCAGGGCCAGTTGCTTTACTGGAATCTAGGTTTTTTATTAGCTTGGCGACCTCATGCACGGATATTTGTATGTTACCTAGCTTGTTCTGTGTTATAGGAGGAAATATGGGGAGTTGATGGCCTTCGTCGCATAGGGTAGAATTAGCTGCAAAGTTCTTTGCAAATAGTTTGGCCTTGTCTGACGCTGACGAGATGACCTCTGGTCCATTGATAATGGTTGGGATAGAACGTACACTTCTGTTCAGGATCCTATTTGTTATTTGCCAAAACTGGTGGGAACCAAGCCGCTGATCAGCTACCTTGGATTTAACAGACTGGGCATATAGCTCTCTTGCATTTTTTATTACTCTTTTACAGTGGTTGCTGGCAGTCCTGAAAGCAGCTTTAGTCTCAGTGCATCTATTACGTTGGTAGCTATGGAAAAAGTGATTTCTGTACGCGATAGCAGCAGCACATTCTGGGGAGAACCATGGCTGGCTGTTAGGTTTTTGTTGGAATTTTTTAGATGGTATGAATTGGTCTATGCCTACAATTAACCATTCGGTCAGATCTGATACTATAGAGGACACTTCCTTTTTAAACATGGAGTGCAGAGGTAAATCAGATATGAATGTACGGAAGCTATCCCAGTCAGCCATAGAGTATTGGTATACAGTACGGTGGAGGGGTACGTCTGGGGGCTTCTTACATTTCGTTTTTATCTTAACTGATACGACGGAGTGGTCGGAGGATCCTAGAGGAGAATGAACGGTACATGAACATAGCTCAAGGGACGTTGAGAGAAAAAGGTCTAAGAGGCTTGCATATTGATTGGGTGTATCAGGCACACGGGTGGGTTCGCGAACAATCTGAGTGAGGTCATAAGCAATGGCAAAATCATGACAAAACCTCCCCTCATCATCTGTCTTATTTGAATGGGTCAGCCATTCCACATTATGGACGTTGAAGTCACCACAGATGTGGATGTTAGCCGAGGGATGTGAAGGCAGTATGTGGTCTATTTTCTCAGATATGCTCTTAAAGATAGTAACTCCGCTGTTGTGGGGCCTATAGAGGGCAAATATAAATGCAGTGGTGTTAGCAAGTGCAACCCTGAAGCACATATAGGGTAAATTAGGATCTTCTCTAGAGATATCCCTGCCACATGGGAAGCCATCCTTAATGTAGGCACATATTCCATGCCCAAGGCGATCTTGGGAGTCAGATTTAGCTGTTAAATTGGAGTATCCATTAATTATGAACTCATCTAGGGAAGTGGTCGGCCCTATTCCAGTTTCACATAGAAATAATATGTCCGGTTTCGTCTCCTGTAATTGGGTTTCAACCTCTGGAAGGTTGGAACGTAGACCCCTGATATTGGAGAAGGAGACCTGGTAGTAGGGGTCTACGCTGGAAGATGGGGTTCTAGGTTTAATCGAGTTTTTATTCTGGAGATATTTCATGTTGAGGTTTGGGGATTTGTGGAATAGGTCGGCATACTTGGTTAGAGCAGTACAGAGAGGGAAAGTAAGAGAGAAAAAGACAGGAAAAATTTTTTTTGTTTGTAGCACACGAAAAGGTAAAGCCGTAACAATTACCCACTAGTATGGCATCGAGAGGCCCCACCAGAGACTACTGCATGGTCCAGATCCACTCACCAAATGGCAATATAGCAGTCCCAGTACTTTGCGCCTGCTGATAGGACAGCCTCCTTAGTGGTTAATCCAAGGTTCGGATCCCTGACTATCAGGCGGATAACGTCAGCCCAGACAAAACGTTTACCTCCAGTACCCTTACTAGTGACATGGCTACAAGGACAGACAGAGACAGAAAAATATCCGACATCTCAGACTACTGGTCACCAAGTAGTACCGACCTTTAAGCAGCTTTTTCTTCACCCTTTGTCAGAAAAATCACTCATTGAATGAGGACTGAATGACAAAAAATATATATAACAAAAATCTATATTGCAAAATATATATAACAAAAATCTATATTGCAAAATATATATAACAAAAATCTATATTGCAAATTTCACGATGTTTACCATCAACAGAAATGAATGTATGCTAGCAGGTACTGATGGATTGTCATTTTGTCGAGAAACCGCTGCTCTGAGAACACACATACTGCGTGCACACCCCCCACACACACGCACATACACACACCTACATATATATAAAGTATGTTTTAAAAAAGGAAACATGTTAATTGATTGAATTAGTCATAATTTGCAATCAACTTAGAGTTACTACTAGATCGTTATTCATTTCTCCTTTTTAATGTCTAACAAACTTCACGTGTGCGCTATTGACTGCTTTTTGAAATTCCCTTTTTTCTGCTTATTTGATCACTTGTTTTTGTCACCTGAAAATGATTCGACGAAACATCGAAAACGTTCGTGATAAATATGCAACATATATTATTTTTATTTTGACTAAGAAAGATTAGAAACATTGAAAGAATAAAAATGGCATAATCAAGCAGAGTATTTATGTTGCATTTAACAAATTTGCATATATATATAACTATTTTTATACCTACTGACATTAGTGTTTCATGCTTTCGCAATTATCAGTGCAGGAAGTGACTATTGCTTCTGATCGGAGATTCAAATACAACTTCAAAATAACTTTTGACTCCAATTGCTAGGAACGCTGCCCTTAAATCACTATAAACTACCACGAAACTTAAGGGAAATTAACAACTATAAATGCACAACGTTCAGATAGACAATAGTGATCAGATGACCAGAAATTGTGATCTCACATAACGCCAACTGATCGCCTTTATTCCTAGACAGTACTCAACTTTCAGAATTTTCTTCTTAAATAACCTACAGACACCTATAGTGTTTCATGTTTTCGCAATCATCAGTGCAGGAAGTGACAATTCCTACTCGTTAGGAGATTTGAACCCAGTTACAAAGACTCCACTTGTTAGGAACGTTACACCTAGGCCAGCATCAACTCCCCACGAGAAGTAAGCGAAATTAACATATGTAAATGCCAAATACAAATGTGTCTTTCTTAATTTATCGTAAGATAATTAAATCCTCAAATTGTGGCATATTGAGAAGGAAAGATCCCGTTATTATGAGAAATGAAGTGATTAGGATAAAAAATAATATTTATTAAATGAGAATGCTGGAATCGAACGTAGTGATCAAAAGTTAAAAAGAATGCATATTGCTATTTAGATGCGATTCCAGGAATGTAGTGAATTGTTCATTATAGTAGAAATAACTATACAACAGAGTTAGGTCAGAGCAGGTAGAATGGGACAATGGAAATTAAGGAATGTTCTTTGTGTACGAGAAAACGTGTTGGAAGCATATGCAATAATCAACAACAATGCAAAACACGCACATGTGTGTCACGTTCTGACGCCACAAAGAAATATAGATCCAATATATACAGTTAGGTTAGACTACAGTTGAGAGCAGTTTAGTTAGCCTAAGCTCCTTCGGAAGCGAAGAGGAGGGGGAAGACAAAATGTAGTAAATCTAACATGGCATCAAATTCTCATCATTCTCATCACCAGCTGAAATAAATGTCTTCGTGTTGTTTGTAATCCTTTGTCTTCGTCGTCATTTCAAACGCAAGGTGATGTGTTGTTTTCTGTTATTATGTCCCATCGTATTGAATAATGAACTTTTTATGAAACTCCTTCCAAAGTGTTGACTGTATCTCCTCATCAATTATGTATCCGCCTCATCAATTATGTATCCCCCTTTGTGTTTAAAAAGAACTGTTCACTTCCTGTCTCTCTCCACATATCCCTTCTATTATAAATATATTATTTTATTATAAATGTATTATTATAAATATATTATTCTATTATAAAAATTTTTTTTCAAATTCAGTTGGACGTCGATTGCGTCTTATCAGTTGAACAGAATCTCATGTGAGTAAAGGATTTTTTCCCCATTACTTCAAAAATGCTATGAAGAGCATACCGATCCTGGTGATAAAAAGTATTTCAATCTCTGCAAATGTCAACCTTACATCATAGCTCGTGCGGAAGTTACAACAGTATAGGATTGCCTCAACAAGCTATAACGCCTGATGAAAGAAACACTCACATCAGACCTAAATCGTGGCAGAATGAGGATATAGTCTACGGTAATCATGTAGGACCACTCATAACGGAAGACTGATGTAGAACCTGAACTGGTAAATGGGCCCTGGTAACGTCATGGAGAGTGTGGAGAAATGCGTGACTTACCTGGATAGACCACGTGCGGGTCGGTCACCAAAAATAAATAAAAAGAAAGAAAAGAAATGGTCAAGACTCTTATTTATAGAGTAGTGATCACGTGAGTTAGAAGAATATGCAAATAGAGGTGAACGATTTTGCGATATAAAAAGCCTGTGTTGTTAAGAGGAGGGGGAGACTGTTGGCAGAAGTCAGTGCTGTCAGACGTGCTTTAGAGTTTTGTTATTATATGCTGTGTTCGATTGTTGGGAGAGAGAAAAGAGAAGAGGAGGAACCAAGAAGACATTCTGCAGATACTTGACTTTGTGTTGGTATTAAGCTATTTCGGCGCTTGGTGTGCGGTTACTAACAATGGACAGATTCGACATTCGCTTAATACCCGAGTTCGACGGATCTACCACTGGACCGGCTGTCGTTGAATGGATTGAAAAGGCAGAGAAAATCTGTAAACTGTGCAAAATTAAAGAACCAGCCACAGTTATCCCTTTGAGGCTAACCGGAGGGGCCTATGCAGTCTACCAACAACTCGGGGATGAACCAGACTGGGATGAAATCAAGCAGAGCCTGTATACAGCGTTTGGTACAGATCCATTTGTTGCGTGGCAACAGTTCACGAGCCGGACACTTCAACCCAAGGAAACAGTCGACGTGTACCTAGCCGACCTGCGAAAATTATCTGTACCGTTTGGTGGGGTCAACGATAAAATATTAAGCTGTGCTTTTTTGGTAGGCCTACCCGAGGAGGTCAGTAAACTGTTGCGGGCATCATCAAGAATCGATGAATTGTCAACTGATGAGTTATTGGCCCGAGCTCGAAACATCTGTAAGGAACAGGAACCAATTGCCGCAGCAGCTCGTTTTCGACATGGAGGCAATGTGGACTCTCTTCCAGATAGTAATAAGCATGCCACCCCAGTGTGCTATAAATGTGGGGAGGCCAATCATTTTGCTAAAGAGTGCCGGAGTGATAGGAGAGGTGTATATCCACAATCAAAGAGACCAGTGCAATGCTATCGCTGCAATAAGTTTGGGCACATATCTCGCAACTGTTCGGGAAACGAAGTTGGGGGCAAGGTACTATCGCTACCCTTGCCCCCTGCCAACCAATAAACACAGGATTGCCTGTCATTAGCGTTAAACTTGATGATGTGCAGTGTTCAGCACTTATAGACACGGGGTGTTCCCGGTCTATAGTTAGTGCCCATTGCTGTCCGGTGTGGCGGAGGAACCCAGTTGGCGTTATGACCATCAATGGCTTATCACGGGTATGTTGTGGTGAAGGGACAGTCACAATCTGCACTGAGAAGGGTGACACAGCTAAAGTTGACGTTCTGGTGATGCAGGAGAAACCCCTTGGCTACGACATGTTGCTTGGAATTGATGCAATACAAGCACTAGGAGGCGTTACAATCACAGCAGCTAGAGGTATCAGGCTTGGAGAAGGGAAAGACGTCTGTGCAGCCATGTCGATTGAAGAAAAGGACTTCTGTGCTACATTTGATGACAACGAAAGGGTGTGGACTGCAAAGTGGAAATGGGCCATGGGCCAGGAACCAGATCGGCTGTGCAACACGATTCCAGAGTATGCAGTTTCTACCAAGAATAGGGCCGCATATGAAGAAGAACTTCAGATGTGGATTGACAACGGTTGGTTAATACCATACCCACAGGAACGTCTGGGACTACCCAAGGGATTAATTCCGCTCATGGCTGTTGAACAACCTACCAAAGAAAAAATTCGTCCCGTAATGGATTACCGAGAGTTGAATCGGCATGTTGATGCGTTTACCGGAAACGCAGATGTGTGCGCTGCTAAACTGAGAGAGTGGCGTCAAAAAGGGAGCAATGTAGCACTTCTGGATCTAAAGAGGGCCTACCTGCAGATACGTGTCCATGAGTCATTATGGCCGTTTCAGACAGTACTACTCAAGGGAAAACTATATTGTTTGACACGTTTGGGTTTTGGCCTAAATGTAGCACCCTTGATTATGACAACCATTATTAAAACTGTTTTGATGCAGGATGAGACCACAGCAAAAGCTGCTTCAGCCTACATAGATGACATCTATGTTAATGAGGACATAATGTCTGCGGATGCAGTTCGAATAAAACTGAAAGCGTTTGGGTTAATAAGCAAAGACCCTAAGCGCCTAAAGGATGGAGTGCCCGTGCTAGGCCTCGAGGTCTGGGAGGAGGGCAATACGTTGCGATGGAAACGAGGGAGCCCACTTCCAAAGTTACCCAATGTATTAACAAGACGTACTGTGTTTTCTATCTGTGGTAAATTGGTAGGACATCTACCTGTCTGTGGATGGCTCCGATCGGCAACAGGAGTGGTGAAAAGACGAGTGACTACAGTAACAAAAGGATGGGACGATGTTGCGGATGATGATTCTCTCCAACAAATGATGGCTGAAATGTTGTCCAGAGTGCATAGGAATGACCCTGCCCGGGGTGAGTGGCAAGTGTCTGGAAACGAACTAAATGCATGGGTTGACGCAAGTTCGTTGGCTACAGGTGTCGTGTTGGAGCAACTAGGTGTTGTTGTGGAAGATGCATGCTGGCTTCGTCCGAAAAATGATGCCCAACATATAAATTTGGCAGAACTTGATGCCACGTTAAAAGGTCTTAATCTCGCATTGCAATGGCAGACTAATGTTGTGCATCTCCACACTGACTCATTGTGTGTTTACCATTGGTTAACCGACACCTTGACTGGAAAGGCTCGAGTTAAGACTAGAGCTGCAAGTGAAATGCTAGTACGAAGGAGACTAGCAATAATTAAGCGTCTAGTTGACGAATACAGCTTGCAGGTAGACATTACGTTAGTCTCGTCGATGCAGAATTTGGCTGATAGCTTGACTCGAGTACCAAAGAGGTGGATCGATGCAATGAGGCAGGGATCCGATCTTCAACAACAAACATGCGCGACTGTAACGGATCAATTAACACCTGACCAGATCCGTATGATACACCAGCAGATTGGACATCCTGGAATTCAGAGGACTGCATATTTTGTCCGAAGAGTATGCCCTGCAACTACAAAAGCATCAGTGAAAGCAGCCATACGTTCGTGTGAAGAGTGTCAGAGAATTGATCCGGCACCATCCCAATGGCAAAAAGGGAAGCTCGAGGTGGAGGGCAACTGGCAGCGAGTAGGGATGGACATAACACATTATGGGGGCAAACATTTTTTGACCATGACGGATTGTGGCCCGACGCGTTTCACAATATGGCGCCTGTTGACACGACAGGATGCAGCCAGCATTGTACAACAGTTGAGAGCCGTCTTTTTTGAACGTGGTGCCCCGATTGAAATTCTGACTGATAATGCCGCCACATTTCGATGTCAAGAATTTCAGAAATTCGTGCACGAATGGGGGATTAAAATGCATTATCGGTGTGCATATTATCCCGAGGGTAATGGTATAGCAGAACGGTGTCACCGCACCATCAAAAGAATTGCAGCCAGGATGCAGTGCTCTATTCCAGAAGCTGTGTACTGGTATAATATAACACCCAAGGACAATGCAACACCAGCAACTGCACCAGCCAATGGGATTTACCAATATGAACAGCGTGTGAAAGGAGTTGATGCCATACCATCAGTGGTGAGTGTTGTCAATACACCATATCAGGTGGGAGACCTTGTTTGGATAAAACCCCCAAATGCTGGGTGCACTACGAAATTTTTCCGGGGAAAAATAGATGAAATCATAAGTCCTCAGACCATGTTGATTGGTGGCATACCACGTCACGTAAAAGATATCCGCCCTTGTTATACCTCTTCTGATTCTGAGGACGATGAGGAGGATCACACATCGTTCAGAGATGATCCTGATCACTTACTGCCCCTTCAGGTGAGCATAGAAACACCACCAACAGAACCAGATGAGGGAATGATGGGACATACTGATGACAATAGTGAGGAGAGCGATGGACACAAGGAAGTAATGCCTCATCGAAATACTCGACAGAGACGAATACTGCCCACCCCCCGTGATTGCGAAACCCAGCGAGAAGGGATGATGGAGCATACCGAGGAGATGACGCCTCCGATTTTTCGGAGAAGTACCCGACAAAGACGGATACTGCCCCCCTGCCCTGATTGTGAGACACCGCCTATGGAACCACGAGACGGGATAATGGAACAGACTGGTAGTAATGATGGTGGTAATGAAGAAAACAGCAATGAGGAAGTGCTTCTTCGAAGGAGTACCCGCCAACGACGATTGCCCGCATGTCCTGTTTGTGATCATGAGATCAGGGGGGAGTGTGGAGAAATGCGTGACTTACCTGGATAGACCACGTGCGGGTCGGTCACCAAAAATAAATAAAAAGAAAGAAAAGAAATGGTCAAGACTCTTATTTATAGAGTAGTGATCACGTGAGTTAGAAGAATATGCAAATAGAGGTGAACGATTTTGCGATATAAAAAGCCTGTGTTGTTAAGAGGAGGGGGAGACTGTTGGCAGAAGTCAGTGCTGTCAGACGTGCTTTAGAGTTTTGTTATTATATGCTGTGTTCGATTGTTGGGAGAGAGAAAAGAGAAGAGGAGGAACCAAGAAGACATTCTGCAGATACTTGACTTTGTGTTGACAGTTATGCGTCTTTGCAGAAGAACTAAAGAATCACTGAATGGCAGGGTACAAAAGACGCGGAGCAGAAGAATCATTAAGAGATCAACGAGCAGGTTCAACTAGTCTAATTGAGAAACTACTGCGACGTAGCTCACACAGGTGATATTATCTGAGCTATCGAAAGATTCAATATGACTAAATCAAACCAGAATTCCATACTGCATCGACCGCCACATGGGTAACCAAGGGTCGCTACTTGATGTGCCGGCACTGACCACAGCTATCGACAAGTTTACTACAGCATCAAAACCTAGGCTAGCAAAATGTAGACATACCATAAAAATATCCACCTTTAATGTACGAAAACTTTTACTCACATTTCAAATATCAGAACTTATTGCTTCATCCAAAGAACACAATATCTTCCACAACGGCATGGACATAAAGTACCATGAAATTGGTAACAGCTGGACACTAGTATCAGCGTCAGCATGGAAAAATTCGACAAATAGTACCATTGGGGAGTAGGACTTCTGCTTAGCCCTCGACCATTGAAATCATTGAAAAGTGCTGAGAAGATAACACAAAGGATAATTCTTGCTACCTTCAGTGGTAATCCTGCTACTACTGTCATTTGTTGCTACAGCCCTACCAACGTCAGTGACAAGCAAGAAATCCTGAATTTCTACGATGAACTCTCAGCAATAGTGCGCTCAATCCCCAAACATAATTTATTGGTTATCGGAGGTGACATGAATGCGCATATAGGACAGGAAGACAACAAGCATAAGTTCTCTTTCCATGATGGAACAAACCGAAATGGAGAGTATCTATTAACTTTTCTCCTTGAAAACAACCTTCAATACATAAATACCCGTTTTCAGAAAAGACCTGGTAAGCTCTGGACCCATCAATCCCAAAATGGAGACAAGGCACAACTGGACTATCTTTTTATGAATAAGAAGTGGATCAATAGCTGTCATAACTGAAGCTTATAGCAGTTTCTATGGTGTGTCTACTGATCATAGGATTGTAACCTCCAAGTTGAAGTTAAGTCTACGAGCGAACAAAACTAAAAAATCATCTAGACAGCCCTACAACTGGTCAACGTTGTCACACGACAATCAGATCAAACAGAGATTCATCTTCGAACTGCGAAACAGATTTGATGCTTTACAAGCACAAGAGCAGGAACCAACTGCTAATACCACCTATGAAAACTTCGTTAGATCGCATCAAGAAGCAGCAAAGAAGTGTATACCTCTGAAGCTCAAGGTAAAGCGAAAAGAACCATGGGAAAATGGCAAAATAATATTAAAATGAGAAAAGTTAAAAAACATAATCAAAATGCAACATAAATACTCCACTCGACAGAATACAAAATTAAGGAAGCAGACGCTTCAAGAGCTTAGTATGATGTACGTATCAGAACAACAGAAGTATGTTCAAGAACAAATAGATTGAATCCAGAATGCAGCAGATAACAAACAATCCTATCTGGCTTGGCAAGTAGTAAATGAGATATCTGGGCGCAAATGACCTGCCAAAGCTAAGTTAAAGGCAAACACTCCGGAAAATGCATGTTCGAAATGGAAAGCACATTTTGAAAAGCTACTCGGAAACAAACCAAAAGTGACAGACCAACCAATTCAGCCGATTGTTGTGCAGGAACTTGATATTGAGAAGGGTGATTTTACAATGGAGGAACTTCTAAATCTACTAAAGAAGACCAAGAATCGTAAAGCTGCAGATTTACATAACATACCTCCTGAAGTATGGAAGACAGTTGGCTTCAATGACATCCTTTTTGGTTCATGCAATTCTGTATATAATAAAAAATGATTAATATATGGAAGGAAGGATGCATACTTTCCTTCCCCAAGAAGGGTGACATAAGCATACCAAGCAACTACAGAGAAATAACACTCACTCCAATTGCAGCAAAAATCTACAACCGTATCCAACCAAAGATCGAAGAATCGCTCTACTACTAGTCAAATACTTACTGTTAGGAGACTGATTGAAGGAGTCAAAGCTAAAAACATTGAGGCAGTCATGATCTTTGTAGATTTCTCCAAAGCATAGAGGAAAAATGGCCAGCATATTAAAAGCATATAGCATTCCAAATGAAGTCATTAATGCTATCATGATGCTATATGAGCACACTCGAACAATAGTCAGGTCCCCAGACATCCGCACTGGGGTTCTACAAGGAGATGCTCTTGCCCCTTTTTTTTTCATTGCCTGTCTTAACTTTGTACTTTGCATCTCTGGCGATATACACAACATGCTAGGCTTCACCCTAAAACAGACGTCATCAATCAGCACACATAACTGATGCAGATTACGCAGACGGTATTGCTTTGTTCACGAACAACACTGCTGATGCGCAAACACTGTTACGTAAGCTAGAAAAATCTGCAAATGACATTGGTCTCCACATAAATGCTGTTAAGACAAAGTTTATGACTTTCAATCTGAAGGGAGAGATCAGGGCTTTGGTTGGATCAACACTGAAAGAAGTCACTGAGTTTACGTATGAGCAGCAACATAGTTTCCACAGAGAGAGATATCGGAATTCGCATCTCAAAAGCATGGACCGCATTTGATGGGCTACATTCAGTATGGACTTCGGGGCTGGCTGACAAACTGAAAGGCTGTTCTTCAGGGCAGTGGTAGAGTCTGTCCTTGTTTACGGTGCTACAACCTGGACACTCAAAAGATTGGAAAAAAAACTAGATGGCATATACACCCGTATGCCATGAACAGTATTAAATATATCTTGGCAAAATCATCCCACGAAGCAGCAACTTTATGGCAACCTACCTGCCATATCTGATACCATCAGAGAAAGACGCCTACGATTTGCCAGTCATTGTCTGAGGAGCAAGCATGAATTGGTGAGTGATGTATTGCTATGGACTCCACGACACGGACGCGCAAGCAGAGGACGACCTAGATCCACGTACATCAAGCAAATAACACACAACGCCAACTGTGAACCTGAAGATCTGAGGCTACTGATGGAAGACAGGAAATTCTGGAGAGGAAGAGTCACATTGGTCCGGGTAAGGAGCCTGTCATTTTGATGATAAATACATTATTCTATTATAAATATGAACTCTCCAAGTAATTGGGTCGTCATCGTTGCTGTGTAACTTCATTATATGTCTCGTCCCCATTATGTACAACATAAGAAAATTAAGTATAATGATTGTATTTCCATGTTTTTTAAAACTTGTTAACAGAAATTAGTCTGATACTGTGGTTAGAAGCAAGAAAGAGAAGTCTTACCGTGGGTGCTCAGCGAGTGAGTACAGGCGAAGAAAAGGAAGAACAAACATGGCGGCCAGCATTTTTATTTCGTCCGTTCTCGCATAATCTCGTGTGCGCATGAAGATGGAACCTATAAAACGATGTTCATTTCTGGGTGCTGGGAGATGATTCCCGATCAGCCAAGAGAGAAGAGACAGAGGACTGTAGCGATAATCTTTCTTGAACATTCCGTTTGTGTATTTGAGGTGACCCCCCCCCCATTTTACGTCAAGCTATTTCGGCGATGGCCAACTCAGGTTTAAGCAATACGATTAAGCCTTTTAATGGCGACGGTGATGTAGTGGCGTGGCTTAAAAAAGTGGACCTTGTAGCAAGGATTCAGAAGCTGGATGATGTGGCCGCAGTAATACCACTGTTTCTGGAAGGGGACGCACTGGCCCTCTATTTGGAGCTCAGCGAGCGGGAGCAGGGTGATGCACACGCCATCAAGGGCCGACTGATCGAAGCTTTTGCAGAGGGGCCTTTCGAGGCCTTTGATAAGTTAAAAGAGAAGAGGTGGACTGGTGAATCTGTGGATGTCTATGCGAATGAGATAAGGAGATTGGTTGAGTTGTCGGGCATCAGAGGACATGCCACGAGTCACGTAGTCAAGATGACTTTTGTTACCGGGTTCCCGGAAGAAATATCGAAAAGGTTGCAGCAGGTACCGGGGGTGGAAACGCTGGATGTGAGTGAGCTGCTTAGAACTGCGAAAATCTTGGTGAATCCCCAGCCCACGGAGCCTGGAGGAACGACAGCAAAGGTACAGCAGGAAGTGGGCAGGAATCTGCCAAAACTGGAGATCGCATGCTTCGAATGCGGGGGACCGCACATGAGAAGAGACTGCAGGAAGTTCTTGCAACGGACAGTGTGTTACAAATGCAATCAAAGAGGCCATTTAGCGGTAAAATGCACAAGTTCGGGAAACTGGCGAGGGGAGGCCGACGCGCCAGCGGCCGCCCCGATTCGAGAATAGAGGCGCACCCGCAGCAGATGCCCAAATAGAAGATTGCGGTGGAAGGACGGGAAATTATGGCCCTGATTGACACTGGCTGCACCACTACCATGGTGCACACTACCCTGGTCGGAAGATGGAAAGGGAAGGGTGAAGTAGTGGCATTCGATGGGTCGCGAGTGAAGTGTCGAGGGAGGAAGACCGTCACTATTGATATTGCTGAACGTCGGATGAGGGTCCATGCAATTGTCACTGATCGCCTGGTGCCTGGTGTCCAAGCCATCATTGGAATGGATGTCATATGCCGCCTTGGAGGTGCTACCATCACATGTGACAATGTGAGGTTCGGACTAGCTGAGTGCGCGGTGACGGAGAACGCCCCCAGAGGGATCAACAAGGCCGAGGAGGAAAGAAAATTGTCGATCAAAGATCAGGACTTCCAAGCCGAATTTGACGGAGAGCGGTGGACGCTGGAGTGGGCATGGAAACATCAAACGCCATCGCTGACAAACAGGGTGGCGTGCTACACAAATTCGCTTAGAGGAGGGGCGAGAAAGGAGTTTGAGCAGGAAGTCAACCGATGGATTGAGGAGGGGATACTGATGCCTTGGACGGATGATGTGGAGTCGGGCATTTTGTAGTTGATGGCCGTTCTGCAAACAACTAAAGGGAAAGTAAGACTGGTCCTGGATTTCCGAGAGCTGAACGGCCATGTTAAGTGCCATACGGGAGGTGACACCGTAGATGCGTGCAGTGAGACCATTAGGGAATGGAGGCAGATGAATGGCGCATCTACGTTGGTAGATCTAAAATCTGCCTATTTGCAACTCCATGTTGCCAAGAAGCTCTGGAAATATCAGTTAGTCAAGTACAAAGGCAAAACCTACTGCCTTACACGAGTAGGGTTCGGGTTAAATTCGGCACCCAAGATTATGTCAACTATCCTCAGGAAGATTCTGGAGACAATAGGAAAGGGAGATGGGGGTAGTGAGCTCATACATAGACGACATTCTGGTGAATAAGACTGTGATAACTGCCAAGGAGGTGGTAGCTCATTTGAAGAGGTTCGGGTTGGTCGCCAAAGAGCCGGAAAAATTAGACCGAGGGGCTGCTTTGGGCCTAAAACTGAAACGAGGTGCGTCAGGCGGCCTAGAGTTTCGCAGGGGAAACGAAATCCCACAACTGAAGCAGGAGCTCAACAGACGTGAACTTTTTTCCATATGCGGAAAGTTGATTAGACATTACCCCATTGCTAGCTGGCTTAGACCAGCATGCAGCTACATAAAGAGACACGCCGAAGGACGAGGATGGAATGATAAGGTGGGAGAAAGAACGGTCGCCATGATGGAAGAGCTCCTGAAAGAAGCAGAACGGCAAGACCCAGTCCGGGGAACCTGGAACATACCGCGAACATTGGATGGAGTTGTGTGGTGCGATGCGAGCAGCATTGCAACAGGGGTCGTTTTGGAAATTGGAGGAGTAGTTGCAGAAGATGCAGCCTGGTTGAGGAAAAAGAATGACGTCAGCCACATCAATGTGGCGGAATTAGACGCGACAATAAAAGGAGTCAATCTGGCCTTGAAATGGGGACTACGTGACATCTGCATCAAAACAGACTCTGCCACGGTGTTTGCTTGGCTAAAGTCTCTCATTTCAAGCGAAAAAAGGATAAAAACGAGATGGGCTGTGGAGATGTTAGTGAAGCACAGGCTTGGGGTGCTGGCTGAGCTGATGCAAGAATTTTGTTTGAAGCTTTGCGTAGACATGGTGGCTTCTGAAAAGAACCGAGCAGATGCTCTCACGAGAGTGAAGAAGAGTTGGCTGTTGCCAAAGAAAGATGTTATTGCTGCATCGGATCTAGATGATGTTGGCATGCGAGAACTGCACAATTTGCACCATATGGGGGTAGAGAGGACTTGGTACTTAGTGAAAAAAGTCGACCCAAGGATCACCAAGAAGCAGGTGAGGCAAGTGGTCAGGACATGCGATAGATGTCAGTCGATTGATCCTGCTCCAAGCACGCATGAAGCTGGCCAATTGGAGGTGAGTGGGACCTGGGAGAGACTGGCATGCGATGTCACCCATTACAGGGGTGGACTTTACCTGACCATGATTGACTGCGGGCCCGGGCGATTTGCCCTATGGAAGAAGCTACGTGGAGGAACAGGCAATGAAATAGCGGCAATCTTTGATGAGGTGTTTTTGGAGCGAGGCCCCGTGGAAGAGTTGTTAACCGACAGCGGGACTGCGTTCAAGTCAGTAGCAGTGACAGAAGTACTGAAGAAATGGAAGATCCAACAATTTTGCAGAGCTGCGTACAGACCTAGTGGCAACGGGATCGTAGAGAGAAACCACCGCACCATAAAGGCAGTTGCGGAAAGAGGAGGCACCTCACCTGAGCAAGCCGTCTTCTGGTATAACATGTCGCCTAAACTGGGACAAGTACCAGAGACGGTCCGGCAACTGTCAATGTTTGCATATTCCTGGAGGCATCCCAGGGTGGAGCCGGCAAGCCGAGAAGTAGAGGCCACAGGGACAATTAAACTCGGGGACGAGGTATGGGTGAAGCCACCGGGGGCGCGCTGCACCACACAATGGAGTAAGGGTCGCGTGACTGGGAGGAACACTAGTAACAACATTGTAGTGGGAGGAGTCCCGAGGCACATTCCTGACGTCAGACCAGTTGAGGGCGAAGTAGTGGAGGGGAGTGTGCAGCCACAGGAGGAGGACGAGATACCTCAGAGGCCAAGTAGAGAGAGGCGACCGCCACAGTGGATGAGAGACTATGAAATGTGATCTTGAGATCATTGAGGCATGTGGTTAGAAGCAAGAAAGAGAAGTGGGTGCTCAGCGAGTGAGTACAGGCGAAGAAAAGGAAGAACAAACATGGCGGCCAGCATTTTTATTTCGCCCGCTCTCGCATAATCTCGTGTGTGCGTGAAGATGGAACCTATAAAACGATGTTCATTTCTGGGTGCTGGGAGATGATTCCCGATCAGCCAAGAGAGAAGAGACAGAGGACTGTAGCGATAATCTTTCTTGAACATTCCGTTTGTGTATTTGAGGTGAACCCCCCCCCCCCATTTTACGTCAGATACATCTATAATAATCGATAAATAACATAAACTATTTATTTTTTCAAATTGGAATTGAAACGTCACAACCTAACTTGAGTCATGATTTTAGTCTTAAAAATATAAATGTTAGCGACAATAAAAATAAATAATATTCGTCATTTTAAAGTGTGTTGGCATATCTTATTTAGTTACTAAATTTTGTTAAGCGGTGTTTGAATAGTACTTGAATCTGCTATTTTTTCATCTCTTAGCTAGTATGCAGAAGAACATTTGCTTATTATTTGCATAAGAGTAAGTAGTTATGATGGATGCAGGTATAGTTTTCATCGGAAAATACATTAAAAACCATGTTTCTAAACAAAATTATTCGACTAATACGCAATAATATATTTACGAGTCATCTAAAATAGTCACTTTCTTAATATTTATGCTCGTATTTTTTATCCTTTTATGTTCATTTCGATTTATAAGATATCCAGTAAAATATTCTTTAGACGCGTATGAGATTCGAACCCGGTAATTGGTATCGTACAAACTACTGACTTAATGTGTACTAATTATTTTTGTCAACCAATCACAACTAATGAACAAAGCTCCAAAACACCGTGGCTTTTTAATAATAATTAGATTACATTATTAATTTAATTTAACCAATTTATATTGCACGAGTAAAACACCACCAAATATCATACAGTTTGTTTTTATTGATTTGTCATGCATGACAATGCGAAATAGAAATTTCATCAATAAACGCACAGATTTAATTAACGCGTCTCATTTAAAGTATGTCAAATCAATTTTATAATAAAGGCAGTCTGTCGGTTTGTTAAGCTTAGGTTTGAAATAAAATTGTTTGTCACGCTTAAGATTGAAATAGTAATTTTTGTCTGTCACACTTAAACAATATTTTCGTTTGTCAGCTTAAGTATGAAATGGTGTTTTTTGTCGGTCACTAATAAATATTAAATAGTAGTTTTGCTTAGGTTTTAATTAACATTCTCATTAATAAATATGCAGATTGAAGGCAGTGATGTCAATGTTTGAAATTAATGGACGTAAATTAAGAACATTCTTTTCCATTATTATTTTTTTATTTTAATGGCGTCTTAAATGTTAATGAAATTGTAAAACCAGTTTCCGATTCTTGAAAATCCGCTGAGGCGCTTCAGGATAACTCATTTTTTTTTTTTCAAATTAAACGCTCTTAAAATTTCACAAATCCTTCCGATTTCAACTGCGATATAAAAACAAAACAAACAAAAAAAAAACGATTTCTAATTATTTTAATTGACCAAGTAAAATAAAAATTTAATATTCTTGGCTGAATCTCTGCTATTTACAACCGCCACTAACTCAGAAACCTACTTTCCAGCTTGAACAAAAGTGTATATTAAATTACCGTTGGGTCATCGGTACGGTGTGGTAACTGGTAAGCCTGTTAAATGTGATATCTGTTATAAGCGAACAAAAAACAAACAAAACGAGGGTGGCTCCTGGAATATCAAGATAAAAAGTATTGCCTATATATTAACCTTTGCAATTGTACTTTTTAATAGTCAGAACGACACAAGATACTCCCAATCTCCAACACTATTTAATTTGCTTCTACTTAAGCCCCAGCCTGAATTAGAGATTTTAAGACTTAAAGATAAAGTGATTTAAAGAAATAATTTACAAGTAAAATATTTGAAAGTAGTTAGTACGTTTGTTACGTGAAAAGGACATTTTTGTTCCTTTTTTTGAAGGAACCATAGCCGTTAAAAATAAAAAAATGCATGCGTTTATAAAATAGAATGAGTGTAGTGGCGTTACAACTGTTTTTTGCCGCCCGAAGCGGTCGTAAGATTTGCCCCCCCCCCGTGCTGACATTTGATAACCTATTAACATTTAAAATTCCAAAAAGCCCTCAAAATATTTATTTGCCTGGAACTACAATCGAGGTCTAATTTTTGCGATTCATCCTAGACTTTATGCTTATAACAGTACTCTTCAATACATATACAGTCAGAGAAAACAAAAGATTTCAAAACAAAAACGTATAATTCAAATTATTTTTAAAAATTGTAAAATTAAATTAACTGTAAACAAGTAAATAAAGACTAGATACACAATCAAAGGAAACAAATACTTTTCAAAACAAAGACGTATGGTTCGAATTATAAAAAAAGTGTTAAATCTAAATAATTGGCTACACAAAGAAATAAAATAAATTTAAATAATTGGCTACACAAAGAAATAAAATAAATTTAAATAATTGGCTACACAAAGAAATAAAATAAATTTAAATAATTGGCTACACAAAGAAATAAAATAAATTTAAATAATTGGCTACACAAAGAAATAAAATAAATTTAAATAATTGGCTACACAAAGAAATAAAATAAATTTAAATAATTGGCTACACAAAGAAATAAAATAAATTTAAATAATTGGCTACACAAAGAAATAAAATAAATTTAAATAATTGGCTACACAAAGAAATAAAATAAATTTAAATAATTGGCTACACAAAGAAATAAAATAAATCTAAATAATTGGCTACACAAAGAAATAAAATAAATTTAAATAATTGGCTACACAAAGAAATAAAATAAATTTAAATAATTGGTTACACAAAGAAATAAAATAAATTTAAATAATTGGCTACACAAAGAAATAAAATAAATTTAAATAATTGGCTACACAAAGAAATAAAATAAATTTAAATAATTGGCTACACAAAGAAATAAAATAAATTTAAATAATTGGCTACACAAAGAAATAAAATAAATTTAAATAATTGGCTACACAAAGAAATAAAATAAATTTAATTAATTGGTTACACAAAGAAATAAAATAAATTTAAATAATTGGCTACACAAAGAAATAAAATAAATTTAAATAATTGGCTACACAAAGAAATAAAATAAATTTAAATAATTGGCTACACAAAGAAATAAAATAAATTTAAATAATTGGCTACACAAAGAAATAAAATAAATTTAAATAATTGGCTACACCAAGAAATAAAATAAATTTAATTAATTGGTTACACAAAGAAATAAAATAAATTTAATTAATTGGTTACACCAAGAAATAAAATAAATTTAATTAATTGGTTACACAAAGAAATAAAATAATAAATTTAAATGAGAACATTTGAAAACCTGAAAATGTTATGAATGATGAAATCATTTTTAATTATTTTTTTGTTATTAAAGTCCGAATTTTCGTCAAAAACATAGCTTTATCAAGGAGAGGATAGTTCGATGTAGTTTTCTTTTCTTTTTCTTCATAATGTTGTTATTAAGGGGTCGGGTCTCCCGAGGAATAAAAGCGTCTTGTCTCGGTGCTTTTTGAAATCCATGTGTGTAATCGATCGGTTTAAGCGCGAAATTTAAGAAATGGAGAGTAACACATTTTAGAAAACATTTTTTAAAATAAATTTAAATGAAAACCTTTGAAAACTTGAAAATGTGTTGAAATGATGAAATCATTTTTATTTGTTGTTGTTAATAATGTTTTAACCCTTTTAAAAGTAGTTTTGAAATTTTTTAAATAAATTTATTTATGAATTGCAAATCTATCTAACTATGTAGCTATATATCTATAAAAGTGAAATTTTCCTGTTTATCTGTGTGTACATTTCCCTATGCAATAACTGTCAATTTTCAGTCTACATACTCGAAATTTGATATACGGGGTACTGAGAGTTGAAAAAATCTTTGTAATCGGTTTTCGGCATTATTAAGGGGGTCAATATTCAACGATTTGACCCCTGAGAACTCTACCAAACTCCTCCGCCAATTTTGGGTCTAAACACTTGAAATTTTAGATATAGGTTCCTTTGACATGGATCTCACTTAATGACTTGACTTGAGCCCAACACAATAAATGTTAAGGGGTAAATGTAATAGGGGTCAAAGTTTAAAAAAAATTGACCTCTGCGGTCTCTACCAAATTACTCAGTCAATTTCTGGTTTAAACATTTGAAATTTTACATAAAAGGTATTCAGATATAGGGCAAGCTTTTTAATCAGTTTGGGTCGAAAATTTGACCTACCAATATATAAATGTATGTATGTATGTTTGCATGTCTGCCTAAAACTTTCGTCATAAGATCAGTATCGTTTTGAAACTCGAGCTTTCAGATGATAAATATCGAAAAATTGGCTAAAAACATTAATATCTTCATCTTCAACTGGGCATTTTCCTACAGGGAGGGGTCGCTTTTTCGCCGATATTTTCGAAAGTCATCTCTTTTCGATTGTCTAGCCTTAATTTAAACCTACGTCACTTCCGGTTTGGCGGTAGTCGTAACAGCAAAGACGTCACGTTTTTTCCTCGTTCTTTTCCTCCTTCACAGTATGGGTTCGAGCCTGCCTTACTACTACCACTTTTTTTTTCTTGCTCAACACACACCTCCAAACACGCGGGCAAAGCCGGGCACTCACGCTAGTATATCTAGAAAAGTGAAAATGTCTGTCAGTCAGTCCGTGTACATTCCCCTACCTTCCGGGCGGAACTGCTGGTATGTCTAGAAAAGTGAAAATGTCTGTCGGTCTGTGTACATTTCCCTACCAAATAACTGTCAGTATTCAGTTTACAGACTCGAAATTTGATATACGGGGTATTGAGATTTGGAAAAATCTTTTGAATCGGGTTTCGGTCAGAAATTTTATGTAAAGGGGTCAACGTTCAACAATTTGGCCTTTGAGTCTAAACACTTGAAATTTTAGATATAGGTTACTTGGACATGGATCTAACTTTATAATTCGATTTGAGCCCAAGGCAATAAATGTGAAGGGGTCATAATTGGGTTAATTTTTTTTGACATTGCCCTCTGCAGTCCTTACCAAATTACTCAGCCAATTTTAAGTCTAAACCATGCAGCAAGCTTTTTAATCGGTTTTTGGGCGAAGATTTGGCTGACAAGAGGTCAAAGTTGAAAAAGATGATCTATTATATAAAAAGGCATTACTGTACATATTCACACTTTAAATATATAAATATGCACACAACTTTATAAACAGTACATAGGTTCTGATCAAAGCCGGGCGGAACTGCAAGTATATCTAGAAAAGTATATAAAAGTATATCTAGAAAAGTGAAAATGTCTGTCTGTGTACATTCCCTACCAACTAACTATCAATTTTCAGTCTACAGATTCGAAATTTGATATACGGCGTACTTTGGAAAATCTTTTAAATCGGGTTTCGGACAGAAATTTTGCTGTTAAACGATCTGATCATTGAGAACTCTACCGAACTCCTCCACTAATTTTGGGTCTAAAATCTTGGAATTTTGGATATAGGTTACTTGGAGATGGATCCAACTTTATAATTTGATTTAAGCCCAAAACAGTAAATGTTAAGGGGTCAAAATTCGGGTCAAAGTTTAAATTTAATCTCCGCGGTCTCTACCAAATTACTCAGCCAATTTTTGGTCTAAACATTTAAAATTTTACATAAAAATTATTCAGACACAGGGCAAGCTTTTTAGTCGTTTTTTGCTGAAAATTTGGCTTCCAAGGGGTTAAAATTCAAAAGATTGCGGTGTCCAGCAAACTATTAAACCAATTTTTGGTCTAAAGATTTGAAATTTTAGATGTAGGTTATTGGACATGGGTCAATCATTTTAACTTGATTTTAACTCAAGACAATAAGTGTTAAGGGGTCAAAATTTAGGTCAAATTTAAAAAAAAATGTGACCTTGGCTATCCTTACTAACTTTTCTCTATGGTAGTTAAAGAAGCTTATTATATAGAAAGGCATTACATATGCATACTTTTTAATTTATGCGCATAAAGTTATGAACAGCACATAGGACCCGAGCAAAGCCGGGCTGAACTGCTAGTAAAACTATTCATTTTGTGTGAGAGAACTATCGCAAGGCATCAAGTTGATTTGAACATTTAGAGACTTTTCGCGTTTTTTTCGGCAAAATTATCAATAACTACCAAAATTCATTCGAGCGACAAATTTCGTTTCTATGAAGAGAATTGGCAAGTCTGTAAATCTGTTTGGCTCATTGTTGATCGAAGGTAGTTCTTTATGAGCTTCAGTTTCGGGAAAGAACGCTCACAGCTAACAACGCTAATAACTTGGGTAAGAAAAATGCGCAGCAAGATCACGATATTAGAAATGGAATCCCCAAGGTGGTATCTCTGTATAAAGTTTCAAAGTTCAAGAGGTCCACTAATTTTGCCTTTTCCTGAAGTTTTCACAAAATACTGTAATTTCTTCCTTTTAGCAAAGAATTCCTCTTTTTCTATATCTTCGTCAACTTCACCAAGCTATCATAACAATTGACAATCATAATGATCATCAAGAAGATTTGACGGTGTAAAAAAGAGTATTTACTTGCAAGATTGTGAACTTGTTGAAATTTGCAAAATATTTCTTCAGTCAACCTGTCTCCACTCAATATCAAACTCCAGTGCTGCATCAGTCAATCCTTCACCATTCATTATTTTCTTTTTGCGGACGCACGCTCCATGCTCATCCCCATTTCAGAGCGGAGGTTTTGACTCGTCTATTGCAGTATCCACTATCTTTTCTCTATTCTATTTTCGATTTAATTTCCACCAATTCATAAAACCCACATCAACAGAAAAACTCAATAGTCCAGTTAAAAACAGTTTGCAGCAGAAGCAAAATAAGGCTTCTCTGGAAGGAGAATACACCATCCATGTTCGCAAAATTTTCTCACTGTTCCACAAAACCAGATATAACCAGTTTTTTGTTAGCTTTCTAATGTCGCCTTTTGTTTTCGTTCCTGGTCGCACTATTTCATTGAATTCATGGTTGAGGTGCTGCAAACAGCAGATCCCTGTCAGACAAACATAGCGCCAATTTCATGGTTGATTGCAACAAGCCAACATCTGTAAAATCAGTTGCAGTGTATTTTTTTGCGCCAACTAGTGATTGCCTTTCCAATTCTTCAACTTCAGGTGCATCATCATCATTGACAGTTTTTTGATGCATCAACACTGTCAATGTCCACTTCCGAAGTAAGATTATCAACGTTAGCAATACCAACTTTATCTTCGGTCTCAGCATGATTTTCGCCTTTTGTTTCCGCCATTTCGGCCATAGAAGTCTTTTCAATGAATTTCAATAGCGTACTTTTATTCCTTTTTTTTTTTTTTTTTTTTTTCGCTTTTTACGGAATGCCGCACCACTCTTCCTTCTCTTCATTACGGTACCTTTGAAAATTCACAAATATTCTGAAAAAATTAAAAATATTAAAAAAAAAAAAAATAGCACGGTCTTTCTCTGCATAAACACCTTTTTTGTGTTGTTCTGTACTAATACCACAAAAGGTAGGATACACCCCCCTCAAATCAGTTTCTGAGACACCTACATATATATATTTATATAAAGAGAGAGAGAGAGAGAGAGACAGAGAGAGAGAGAGAGAGAGACAGACAGACAGACAGACAGACAGACAGACAGACCCGTCACTACCCATCCTCCAAATAGAAACTTACGGGGAACAAGTCTTTCATTTTATTTTCTATTTTAAATGTTATTTATTTGTTTTTGACTTTTCCATTCTGTTAAGGATTTTATTTTCTATTTTTGCCAGATTCAGTCTTCAAAAATGTGCGCGAAAACAAATCTGAAGACGAGGCTCCTCACTCTTTCCTCAAAGAAGAAGAGGGGGGGCATTTTTCGCCATCTTGAATTCTTACGACTCGAAGAACGTTAATATTTGAGATGAAATAAAGAGCATTTAAAACTACTTTAAAACACCAATAAATAATTCACGTAGCTTGCAAAGTAACTTTTACAGCCAATGGAAACATTTATTGTACATTTTTATCACTTTTTTCATTTTTCAGTATTGTAAAACAAACCCCCAAAATAATTAAAATAAATACTTTTCAACGTATTTCCTTATTTAAGAAAATATTATAGAAAAATACAAGGAATGGGCAATTTTAACTAAAGTCGTGGCGACCGTGAACGGCTGTAAAAAAATGGAACTGAACGCAAATTTTAGCGAAACGAAATTAACGAGTCAACTGTACAGCCTAGCAAGAAAAAAACCCAACAACAACTCGACTGCTGATAGCAAGAACTAATACTAAGCGTGTTTTAAATTTTAATTACTCTGAACTTGTTATAAATATGTTAATAATAAAATGAAATAACTAAGAAATGTTTTTTTTTTTATTTCAACTAGACTGTAGTTTCACATAACATTTTAATAAAAAAGATACCGTAAAAATTGAATTTTGTCGTCCTTTCTCTACAAAATTACAAAAAGAAAACAAAGAAATGAACCAATACATGTTGTATATTGATACGAAAGGGTTGAATTCATTGATTTTATTACTGTCCAATTCATCTGACGCTAAGACTTTAAAATTATCAAAAGTTTGTTTTTGTAAGTATACTTTTTGATAATTCCCTGTAAATGTTGCCAATGCTAGCTAGGGGACCGGACAAAAGAATACCAGACAAAACCCACCCTCTAATTAAAACAAAAACAGATAAAATTCCAAATAAATCAAAAACATTAAAAATTATTTTTTATATTTCTATTTTAATTTAATTGAATTTAGGAAAATTAAACACCGGAAAACTAATTTTGGCAAGTTATGAAAATTAAGCATCTATGAAACAAATGTCAATTGAAGACAGATTTTAAGACCATTCTTAGAGTTTTAAATAGTATTCAAGTGCCTCTCACAGCAATATACATATGTACTTTTGTTTGAAAGCAAATAAGTTCATTTTTCTAAGTTAATAGCGCGTTTAAAGGACACTTTTCTTGTATTATGTTTTACAATTATCTATATATCAATAAAAGTGAAAGTGTCTGTGTGTGTCTGTACATTTCCCCACGCAATAACTGTCAATTTTCAGTCTACAGACTCGAAATTTGATATACAAGGTATTGAGATTTGGGAAAATCTTTGTAATCCGTTTGCGACCAGAAATTTGGCTGTTAAGGGGTTTACGATTTGACCTTTAAGAACTCCAAACTTCTCCGCCGATTTTGGGTCTAAACACTTGAAATTTTAGATATAGGTTCCTTTGACATGGATCTAACTTAATGACTTGATTTGAGTCCAAAACAATAAATGTTAAGGGGTCATAATAGGGGTCAAAGTAAAAAAAAAAAAAATGACCATTTTTTTTGCTCAACATTCACTTCCACATACCGGGCAACGCCGGGCTGAAATGCTAGTATATAAAAAAGTAATAAATTCAAATCTTATAATCAGATTTAATTACCCATAATACATTTCGGTTTATTCATAAATATGTCAACGATTATAACATTTTGTTAGTAGTTCGAAAAATATCAATTAGCCCGTGACTATTCGAAACTTGAAAGGAATTTGGCAGTATTTAAACTATTGAATAGAAAGCCACTTAAATAGTATTTGAAGTGTAGCGTTTAGTTCCTATTTAAAATTAAATTCCCCGAAAGGACGATCATAAAATTTTTTTTCAGTCGATTTTTATTTCGTAGTTGCTTAATGTTTCTACAATTCCAAAATTATGTAATTTTCTGTTGCTGATTTTCCAATGTCCAATTTCCCGTTGCATCATTTAATTATCAGTGATGTTCGAAAGTATTTTTCTTTCCAAAAATACTTAATTTTTCAATATTTTTCGAGACATGTAAATCAGCTGCTGTCTTTGAAACGTTACCTAAAAAGTTGTGCCAATCTTTTATATTTTTTTCGTTTTACAAGTAAAATAAATTTACATCGTATTTTGATATCATTTTAGTTTTAATTCAAAAACAATATTTATCATTAGTACCAATAATGAAAAAGTTTAGTTAAAAATTGACAAGAATCGGTTTTGGAATCGGAAAATAGGGACACATTTTCCGATTCCAATACCTCCAAAAGTTCCGATTGTTTTATAACCTTAAAAACTCATTTTGGTATAAAAATTTCAGATTTTTTGTTAGTTTTTATTTAATTTTTATTTTTCTTTATTTTTTCTCTTTTCTATTTTTACCCTCTCAAAATTCCGCTCCCTGGCACATGCCAGCCTGGGCGGATCGCCCCTCTGCTATACCACCGAATAAGTGTTTTTTTATTACTCATTATTTCATTGTTGGTGTCCAAAATTTTGTGAATGTGGTTTAGCTAGTATAAATTCAAGTTCTTTTCGATAAGTACAAGTTTTTTAACAAAATAAATTGTAGAAACCGTTTTGTTGTTAGCTTGTGTTCGAGTTTATAATGATTGCTGGTTCAAGAAGTCTTCATTGAGATTTATTTTAAATGAATTTACTAAATTTAGCTTGTTCAAAGAATAAATACTTTTGATAAGTGAATGAATATGATTGCCTTGTGTAAGCCACGAATATGGATGAGTAGCAAAAGAAAACGTCGAAAGCCTAAGCGTTCAGTAAAGCAACTCACTAGATTGTATTACTCAATTACTACAGCACAAACCATTCTTCATATCAGTTTAGATATGGTTACGTGAATAATTACCTCCTAAATTGATTAACCGATTATTGTCAATTTAGATCACAGTTACTAGTTGTAAAATGTTTAAATGTGGGCTATATTAAGTTTAGTTTACGCAATTGCGGTAAAATGATTAGTTTTTCACAAACAGAATCAAGTCAATATATCGGGGGTTTCATGGTGCATCATTTTCTTTCGAAAAAAAAAAACAAAAACAAAAAAGAAATTACATATATATTAAAAAAAAGAAATTACATATATATTAAAAAAAAGAAATTACATATATACTAAAAAAAAGAAATTACATATATATTAAAAAAAGAAATTACATATATATTAAAAAAAGAAATTACATATATATTAAAAAAAGAAATTACATATATATTAAAAAAGAAATTACATATATATTAAAAAAGAAATTAAATATATATTAAAAAAGAAATTACATATATATTAAGAAAAAAAAAGAAATTTCATATATATTAACAAAAAAAAAAAAGAAATTACATATATATTTAGAAAAAAAAAGAAATTTCATATATATTAAAAAAAAGAAATTTCATATATATTAAAAAAAAGAAGAAATTTCATATATATTAAAAAAAAAAAAGGAATGTGTTAAATTTTGTTCTCGTTTTGGGGAAATTGAAAAGAAAATAAAACTGAGGGAAAATAGTATCATTATATAAATGTACTAAGCCGACTTTCGTCCACACTCAGAGTAAATATTGTGAAAAGAGAAGTTAATAAAAAGTAAAATAACGTTATGAAATAAAGACTGGTGACACGTTTTGAAATAAGTCACAAGTGTTTTATATCAAACCTTAAAAGAACAATCATTTTGCTTACATAACGATGGTTTTAATAACTTAATACAAATCGTTTCCAGGATTTTAAGCTGAAATGCCGAATGTGATCGAATTATAACCGAGAAATCTCAATGATGTAAGCCGACATTTTGCGCCATTTATAAGTCATGAGTAGACAATAACTGATGTGGTAAACGATTTGAATTCTTTGATTAGCTCTGGCATATTGCAGACGGACATTAATTGTTACTGGATTCAATTGACAGGCAATCTCTTTGACTCTTCTCCCCGAGCGGTCCCTAGACCTCGATAAAACAAAACATTAGTATACACTGTAAACTTAACGCACATACAACAACGGCTAAGAAATTCAAACTAAAAAAAAATGACATTAAAAAGGCTTTGTATAAGAAATATATAAAAGCAGGAAATGGATTCGATTTTAGACACTGTCCGTTTCACGTGATATCGTTTTTTTTAGTCGATCGTTGAATTTTTCTATCAAAATGTCAATTCCCGAACAAAGTTAATGGAAAGAGGAAAGCTTTTCGAAATGTCAGACACACCGACACAGGAATAATATATCTCTATTGCCCTTTAAATAGTTTCCGAGAGTCAATCTCTCCCGTATATATATATATATATATATATATATATATATATATATATATATATATATATATATATATATATATATATATAAAAGATAGGTCGATTTTTCACTTTTCTCAAAATATAAAATCTCACTTACCGAAAAGTTGTGCATGAACCTATTAAGTACTCTCGCAAAAAAAAACTTAGATCCAATACAATGGTTTTTAGGCATTTGGCATCAAAGATCATAGACAAAAATATACGGAAAATTTGTAAGTTTTGCTTGAATATTAGTGTGGAAAGCAAATAATTTTATTGTTTAAAATCAGGGAATGTCCTTTTATGTAATGAAAAATGATACTAATTAAAGAAGTCTTTAAATTGAAAATCTGCTTCTATTTTCAGTATCTGCGCTCAACACCACATTTTCAGTATTTGCTTTAGCAATTTATTTTTAACGTTATTAATTTAGCAGTACTATTTGAATACCTAAAAATTGTTTTTTGCTGTTATAATTCCCTGTGATGTTTTTAATACTAAGATCTTTTTAGAGCTGACATTGATCAGTTGACGAGTATCATCTTGGGGAATTTCCTGACATGTGTGACGCAATAACGCTAAAAGTTCAGGCTTAGATGGCTTCTTTTTCGTTTTGTGAAGGTTCCGGTCTAATATACCCTAAAGGTTTTACCTGGGTTCATAATCGAGAAGTGACGTGGCCATGTAAGTTTATTAATCCCATTTTGGCTAAACCAATGTCGTGTCGCCCTAGCAGAGCAACAAAAGGCTCCGTCTTCAATAAACAGGAAGTTAACGGTCCATTTTACCACTTGAAAATATTGGTTGGAGTTCTTCATGTAATATTGAAAAATATTTAGCAGAATTGATGTTTCCTTGCACTCTACGAGGTCTGAGCAACCATCACTCCAAATTCCATAACCGAAAACCCAATGTTTCAGTGTTGTCTGCAGTCTTTTTAAGTAAACTATTGCTGAGGGAGCCTCCATACTAAGACCTTTCCACTGTCAGGAAATAATACAAATCGTAACCCAGAGAAAATTACATGGGTCTAAAAGGTTATAGGCCTCTCAATAATCTCACGAGTCCAATCTTTTCTGCACTTGATATTGGCACAACGAAGAAAAGGTTTCCTTCTTGCCGCTCCAACTTGTGATAATAGCGGAAAGCTGTTATGGGACTGACACCATATTGTTTTGCAATGTCATAGGATTTGCACAGAGACTCCTCTTCAGCATTTATTGTCAAAAGACTAAAGGTTCTTTCAGAGAGCTGACGGATACTTAGATGAGGTTTCTTGCACTGTCTTCTCTTGTGAATTGTACAATCACAATATGAACAGTAGAAAACGGTATTAAAAGATTCCCAGCGATTTTGCGTTGACTAATATAAGCTTACTTGCTGACGCACAATTAGTCTTTGAAGAAATTCTACTAGGTCTGAAGCCTCTTTGGTCCGGGGCATGTTCAGTGTTCCTAGATGCAATTACAAGTCGACAAGTTATTCAGCACTATTTTTATCACAAACTATAATTAAGCATATATGAATCTTTCGAAACATATTATTCTAAGTGTGTATTCTTTTAGGTCATGTCCGTATATATCGTATTAAGAGAACCGAAGAATGGGGCCAAATATGTGCATCGAAAGACAGATTTTCATTTTTATCCGAAGACACTAGAGCCCCTACACGACAACAAAAAGCAATAAATACAAAAAAAGACAAATTATTATATATTTCATGTTCATTTTTTAATTATATATATACAAATATATACATATATATATCCATATATACACACACACACACACATATATATATATATCCATATATATATCCATCCATATATATATATATATCCATATATATATATATATATAGATATATATATATATCCATCCATATATATTAATCCATCCATGTATATACATATATATATATATATATGCATATATCAATATATATATGCATATATCAATATATATATGCATATATCCATATATATATACATATATCATTATATATATCAATATATCCACACATATATCCATATATCCATATATATATATATCCATATATATATATGTACATATATATATATATCCATATATATATATATATATATATACATATCCATATATATATGTACATATATATATATATATATATCAATATATATATATGTACATATATATATATATATCCATATATATATATATATATACATATCCATATATATATATATATACATATAAATATATATATATACATATCCATATATATATATATCCAAATATATATATATACATATATATATATATATCCATATATATATATATATACATATCCATATATATATATATATATATACATATAAATATATATATATACATATCCATATATATATATATCCAAATATATATATATATACATATATATATATATATACATATATATATACATATCCATATATATATATACATATCCATATATACATATCCATATATATATATATCCATATATATACATATCCATATATATATATATCCATATATATATATATATCCATATATATATATACATATCCATATATATATATATCCATATATATATATCCATATATATATATACATATCCATATATATATATCCATATATATATATACATATCCATATATATATATATATCCATATATATATACATATCCATATATATATATATATATCCATATATATATACATATATATATATATATATATATCCATATATATATACATATCCATATATATATATATCCATATATATATATATACATATATATATACATATCCATATATATATATATCCATATATATATCCATATATATATACATATCCATATATATATACATATCCATATACATATCCATATATATATATATATCCGTATCCATATATATATACATTCCTATCCATATATATCCATATCAATATATACATATATCAATATCCATATATATATATCCATACATATATATATCCATATCAATATATATATATATATATATCCATATATATATATATCCATATCAATATATATATATATATATCCATATATATATATATCCATATCAATATATATATATATATATATCCACATATATATATATCCATATATATCCATATATATATACATATCCATATATCTATATATATATATATACATATTCATATCCATATATATATACATATCCATATCCATATATATATACATATACATATCCATATATATATACATATCCATATATATATACATATCCATATCCATATATATATATATATCCATATCCATATCCATATATCCATATCCATATATATATACATATCCATATATATACATATCCATATATATATACATATCCATATCCATATATATATACATATCCATATATATATACATATCCATATATCTATACATATCCATATCCATATATATATACATATCCATATCCATATATATATACATATCCATATCCATATATATATACATATCCATATATATATATACATATCCATATCCATATATATCCATATCCATATATATATATACATATCCATATATATATACACATATCCATATATATATATCCATATCCATATATATATATCCATATCCATATATATCCATATCCATATATATATATACATATCCATATATATATACACATATCCATATCCATATATATATACATATCCATATATATATCCATATCCATATATATCCATATCCATACATATCCATATCCACATATATATACATATCCATATATATATACATATCCATATATATATCCATATCCATATATATATACATATCCATATCCATATATATATACATATCCATATCCATATATATATACATATCCATATATATATACATATCCATATCCATATATATATACATATCCATATATATATACATATCCATATATATATACATATCCATATATATATACATATCCATATATATATACATATCCATATATATATACATATCCATATATATATACATATCCATATATATATACATATCCATATATATATATCCATATATATATATATATATATATATATACATATCCATATATATATATATATATATATATATATATATATATACACACACATATATATATAAATACATATCCATATATATATACATATCCATATATATATACATATCCATATCCATATATATATACATATCCATATATATATACATATCCATATATATATACATATCCATATATATATACATATCCATATATATATATATATATATATTTATATATATAACTACATATCCATATATATATACATATCCATATATATATATATCCATATATATATATATATATCCATATATATATATATATATCCATATATATATATATATATATATCCATATCTATCTATATATATATCCATATCTATATATATATATATCCATATATATATATATATATCCATATATATATATATATATATCCATATATATATATATATATATATACATATATATATATATATATCCATATATATATATATCCATATATATATATATCCATATATATATATCCATATATATATATATCCATATATATATATCCATATATATATATATCCATATATATATATCCATATATATATATATATATATATATCTACATATCCATATATATATACATACACATATCCATATATATATATATACATATCCATATATATATATATACATATCCATATATATATATACATATCCATATATATATATACATATCCATATATATATATATATACATATCCATATATATATACATATCCATATATATATATATATCCATATATATATATATATATATATATATATATATATATATATATCTATATATATATCCATATCTATATATATATCCATATATATATATATCCATATCCATATATATATATCCATAACCATATATATATATCCATATCCATATATATATATCCATATATATATATCCATATCCATATATATATATATATATATCCATATATATATATATCCATATATATATATATATCCATATCCATATATGTATATCCATATATATATATCCATATCCATATATATATATCCATATATATATATATCCATATCCATATATATATATCCATATCCATATATATATATCCATATATATATATCCATATCCATATATATATATCCATATCCATATATATATATCCATATCCATTTATATATATCCATATCCATATATATATATCCATATCCATATCCATATCCATATATATATATATATATATATATATATATATATATATATATATATATATATATCGATATATATATATATATCCATATCCATATATATATATACAGTGATGATCATATTTATTGGCACGGTAAAATAAAAGTTAAATTTTGTCTAATAAATTCTAATAAAGGGATTAAATTAAAGAAAATAACAAAGTATATTATGTATTTTTAACTGGCCTTTCCGATGCAGCAATCGGATTTTAGAAAAAATAAATAACAAAGGAACAACAAACATAATTGCAAAAAACCCTTGTTCAAAATTATTGGCACGATTTATTTAATAATCAATTGTATAGCCTTTGGCCTTGATTACCTTCCTCAGTCGCTTTTCATAGTTTACAACCAAGTTGTTGCACTCTTCAGTAGTAATTTTAGCCCAGTCTTCCTGACAATAATCCTCCAATTGAATAAGATTCTTAGGCTTCCTGTGCATTACCCTCAATTTTAATGTTCTCCATAAATTTTCAATTGGATTAAGGTCTGGGCTTTGTGATGGCCACTCCAAAACATTAATATGATTGTCCTCAAGCCATTTCTTAGTCAGTTTAGCCGAATGCTTTGGGTCATTATCTTGCATGAACCACCAACGACGACCAAGTGAGAGCTCTTTAGCAGAGTCTTTCAGGTTTTCATCCAATATTTTAACATAATCTTCCTTTTTTATGCTACCTGTGACCTTAACAAGTCGCCCTGGTCCAGAGG
>NW_027633668.1:0-35255 GCF_053919585.1 Euprymna scolopes | reverse complement strand
AATTTAATTTGTTAGATGAAAGTATATATATAATATTATTTAAGGGCGGTCGATAAACTTTAGAATTGCCGTGACAATTGTGCAGTTTATAAACTGTGGTGTTCTTGGATAAAATATTTTTAATTTAAATCTAAATTAACGTCTTTTAATTTAATTTGTTAGATGAAAGTATATATATAATATTATTTAAGGGTGGTCGATAAACTTTAGAATTACCGTGACAATTGTGCAGTTTATAAACCGTGGTGTTGTTGGATAAAATATTTTTAATTTAAATCTAAATTAACGTCTTTTAATTTAATTTGTTAGATGAAAGTATATATATAATATAATATATAAGGGCGGTCGATAAACTTTAGAATTACCGTGAGAATTGTGCAGTTTATAAACCGTGGTGTTCTTGGATAAAATATTTTTAATTTAAATCTAAATTAACGTCTTTTAATTTAATTTGTTAGATGAAAGTATATATATAATATTATTTAAGGGCGGTCGATAAACTGTATAATTACCGTGACAATTGTGCAGTTTATAAACCGTGGTGTTCTTGGATAAAATATTTTTAATTTAAATCTAAATTAATGTCTTTTAATTTAATTTGTTAGATGAAAGTATATATATAATATTATTTAAGGGCGGTCGATAAACTTTATAATTACCGTGACAATTGTGCAGTTTATAAACCGTGGTGTTCTGGGATAAAATATTTTTAATTTAAATCTAAATTAACGTCTTTTAATTTAATTTGTTAGATGAAAGTATATATATAATATTATTTAAGGGCGGTCGATAAACTGTATAATTACCGTGAGAATTGTGCAGTTTATAAACCGTGGTGTTCTGGGATAAAATATTTTTAATTTAAATCTAAATTAACGTCTTTTAATTTAATTTGTTAGATGAAAGTATATATATAATATTATTTAAGGGCGGTCGATAAACTGTAGAATTACCGTGACAATTGTGCAGTTTATAGACCGTGCTTTGCTTTCCTTGTATAAAATTCTGGATGTGTTTTTCCTCCCTAAAGTCCAACCCTATCCTCACCGTGGTAGGGGGGTGTAACGTTGTAGTTTAACAGCTACACGGCTAAATGGGCTCTGGCAAAAAAAAAAAAAAAATCCAGAAAATGTCGGCATTAGTTTGTTGCGTCCGTCATCTGGTCGTCTTTTTATACGCTTGCATGTGGCGAGCAAAAAGGCGTGAAGGGGGCAGGCTGAAAGGAGAACAATACCCGAAAGATGTAAACCGAACGAAAGAGAAAAATGGGCCTCCCTCCAAGGCCCTGTTTTCTCCCCAGCCTGCTCCCAGTTTCCCCGATTTTGCATGCAACTGGTTTTGAGCTTTTGGGAAGCTCTTTTCTCAGTGTCGGGGTGTTGACTCCACTTCCAAGTTAACAAATAGCTGCAAGTCTGGGTACGGTCCGATTGGTTCCGAAGCTCTTCCGCTGTGAGGTGCGCTTTCGAATCTCCCGAAGGGGGCTACCCTCTAAGCAGGCGACACGTGCTCGTGTTACTATGTAATGCATGCTTGCCTCGACTCGACTAAGGACGACTAGAGTTCGACTAGATTGTGTGCTCACAAGCCGCTTTAAGGCCGCTTTTATTATTCCTACTGTCTACGAACTCCGAAACGGTATGGTAGTGCAATTATATATGACCGTCCTCCAATACGAAATGGTAGTGCAATTATATATGACGGTCCTCCGATATGATAGTAGGAATGCCAGTTTTGTGAGCGATCATCGCCGTCTATGAACACAAACTAGTGGTATCTTTACGAATCCTGTTGGGTAGAGAGATCACCTCTGTTTTCTGCTCCGCCTGTTATTCTGAGTAGAAACCGCTTTTTAGTAGATGTTCGCAGCAAAGCTTGTTTTTATATAGTGCCCCTCCTTTCAGGAGTTCATCACCTCGCTGCCCAGACAAGAGCTTTCCCCGGCGGAACCTGTTTCTTTTCTTTTTCTTTTTGTTTTACTTTCCAGTTTAATGGCGAAGGAACAGTCACCAGCAAGTGGTCTGCACCGACAGGAAGATGAGTATAGTATCACCCTTTCTTCTTTCTATTTCGATTTCAGTCTTTGTGATTTGAAAATTTAATTTAACTGTTTTCATTGTTCCAGCTTTCACACAGCAGTAGATTATCAACACTATAAATATCATTTCTTTTTTATAGATTGGAACAAGCAATGAAACCTAGCAGCATCACCGTTCCTGTCTGCAACATGTCTTGTGCACTTTGAATCAAGTATTTTTTCTTTGCGTTCAAGCACATCTGGGTACAATCAAATTGTGTATGATGTATGTCTATCTGTTTCTTCCAACATTAGCATCTCGAAGTGTTGGCAGCAATCATTGTCATAGAAATAGAGTAAGTATTCTTTTTCTTTCCTTCTGTGTGTATATTTTTGTAATTTCAGTTACTCCTCTTGATCATGATGGAATTCTACTATCAGCTATTGTGAGAATTATGTGGATTAGAAAAAACAACTGAATCCAGCAGCATCAGCTATCCTAGCTTCCACATGTTTCCTGTAGTTACAGAAGTCCTCAAGTAAGTGTTTCTTTCTTTGTGTACATGCACATCTGGGTACAATCAAATTCTAAACTATTAGCTTTATTTAAATGAATGCAGTTCTGCTTGTATTTCTTCTCATCAGCTAACTTATGCAACTACAAAAAAAAAGTAGTACATGGGTGTTTGATCATAACCAGAAAGTTAAATATATCATTAAAAAAAAAGTTTTTAAATTATTAAAAAAAAGAAGTTTTTAAATTATTAAAAGGAAAAAAATCATCACAGTAAAAATTATATATATGTAACAAAGAACACAAACAAACATGAAATTGCCATGAGTTTCAGCAAGAAGCACAAAAGAGAAAAAGTGGAGATAACACCTGGGAAGTAACAGGTAAGAATTTTCTTTATTTCTTATCTCAACTAGCGCATAGATTTTTTTCAAATATACATTAAAAAAAATTACCCAAGGCAAACAATTGATGGAAAAACTAAGCATTAAAGTTCAATTAAGCATAAAAAAAATAAATTCTAATAATTATGTAATCTATATACAAATTGTCTCCCTTGAATATATATATATATACATATTCAAGGGAGACCATTGGTATATAGATTACATAATAATTAGAAGTTATTTTTTTAATTGAAATATATATATATATTCAAGGGAGACAATTTGTATATATATCATATAATTATTTGAAGTTATTTTTTAATTCAAATATATATATATATATATTTATTTATTTATTTCAATTAAAAAAATAACTTCTAATAATTGTTATCTATATTCACATAGTCTTCCTTGAATATATATATATATATATTCAAGGGAGACAATTTGTATAAAGATCACATAATTATTAGAAGTTATTTTTTTTAATTGAAATAAATATATATATTCAAGGGAGACAATTTGTATATAGATCAGATAATTATTAGAATTATTTTTTAAATTGAAATAAATACATTTATATATATATTATACTAGCATAGGTTACTGGCGTAGCCCCGGTGTTTAGCGGTGTATGCTGCCCCCCTCCCAAACAAAAAAGAAAACAGAAACGGTTAATTTTTTAAAACTTGACCCCTATTATGAACCCTTAAAATTTATTGTTTTGGGCTCCAAATGAGATATTAATTTAGATCCATGTCCAAGGAAACTATATGTAAAATTTCAAGTGTTTAGACCCATAATTGTCGGAGATTTGTAGGGTTCTCAAAGGCCAAATCATTGAAGTTTGACCCCTCAATCGCCAAATTTCTGTCCAAGTACCAATCACATAGATTTTCCAAAATCTCAGTACCCTTTTTATCAAAATTTGGAATATGTAGACTAAAATTGACAGAAATGTACACACAGACAGACATATTCAATTCTATAGATAGATAGATAGATAAATAATGAGAGACAGAAAGATAAATATATACAATGATTAATGAATTAGTAGAGATAGTTGTTAAATTTTTGGAAATATGTATGGCAATTTGATGGTAAGACTTAGAGCTAACTGTAAATATTTAAAATATATACACAGAAATTCAAATGACAGGACTTATATGCAGAGTGCTCAATACATCAGTAGAGCAAGGTAATAAATTAAAAAAAATGTATACGTCAATTTAGATAACCACAATTTTTTTGGTATTCTTGTGTGAATATGACATAATGTAATATAAATTTTAATAATTTTATTCTAAATGTTATGATTCTCAATGAAAAATCTAAAATGTCAATATATATATATATATATATATATATATATATATATATATATATATATATATATATATATACACATATATATATATTTCAATAAAGAGAATAACTTCTAATAATTATGTCATCTATATAACAATTGTCTCCCTTGAACATATATAGATTATATATATATATTAAATACATATATATATATATATATATATATATATATATATATATATTTATTAAAAAAAATAACTTCTAATAATTATGTGATCTATATTAAAATTGTCTCCCTTATTTCAATAAAAAAATAAGGTCTAATAAAAATTACAAATTGTCCCCCTGTAATATATATATATATATATATATATATATATATATATACATATATTTACTTATTTCAATAAAAAAATAACTTCTGATAATTATATGATCTATATACAAATTGTCTCCCTTTTTTTTAGCACTATTTAAAGTGTAATTATTAAATAAAAATCTAAATAAAATGTCTTTATTGCTCTGTCTTATTGAGCACTCTTATATAACTCTGGTTAAATCTTTATGTTTACTTATCCTGTAATAAAATGTTTTATAATATCAGCTCTGTCTAGTTTTGAGCACTATTTTAAAGTGTTATTATTAAGTAAAAATCTAAATAACATGACTTTATTGTTCTATGTCTCATTGATTGAATTGAAATAAATAAATATATATATATATATATATATTTACTTCAATTAATAAAAATAACTTTTTATTATTATATGATCTATATCAAATTGTCTCCCTTGAATATATATATATATGTATATACATATATATATATATATATATATATATATATTTATTTATTTCAATAAAAAAAAACTTCTAATAATTATGTGATCTATATACAAATTGTCTCCCTTGAATATATATATATATATAGATTATATATATATATATATGTATTTCAATTAAAAAAATAACTTCTAATAATTATGTGATTTATATATTTACCAATGATTCTTGCATGTGCTCCATAGTTTTATATAGCTGTGTAGTAAATTTAAAAATTGCTTTGTTTAATTATACAAGACGATTTTACTTTAAGAGTGCTCAATGCATTTATAGAGCTTTGTAGTAAGAGTTGGAAACATTTTGGCAATTATTTTAGACAAATCTACTTCCAGAGTGCTCAATATATTAGTAGAGCTAAATAAAACATTTGAGAAACAGATATGGCATTTCAACTGCATAAATTTATTTTGACAGAGTTCAATACATTAGTAGAGCTAAATATAGACTTTCAAAAAACGTATGGCAATTCAGCTACACGAATATACTTAAGAGTGCTCAATACATTAGTAGACGAAAGAATAAAATTCAGAAAACATGAAGAGCTCTGCAGTATGTTTTGAAAACCTAAATGTCAATATGTAAGTATAGATATACTGTAAGTGTTTATATATATATATATATATATATATATATATATATATATATATATATATATATATATATATATATATATATATATATATATATATATATATATATGACAAGTATTTAAAACAAGTTTCTTATTTGAGTGCCTAATATATTTGAGAGCTTTATGGTAACTTTATAAAACATATTTCAAAATTATGTTAGATAAATTGTCTTTGAGAGTGCTCATTTCTAAGTAGAGCTCTGTAGAAAATTTTTGAGACATGTTCAGCAATTTAAGTTCATATGAGTTAATAAATAGAGCAATATAGTGACTTGTGCAAACTTATATGGCACTTATCCTAGACAAGTTAACTCTTGTAGCTGTGCAATACGTAAGTAGAGTTCTGCATTAGTTTTGGGGTATGGTTCTCACTTTATTAGGGCAATAACTTGGACACATTATACTATGGACAAATCCATTGAGGACAACCAAAGGTAACCTGTTTTTTTCCACTCTGCTGAATAAGACTCATCCGTCTTGGTTCACTCTTGGGACATTAAAACACACAAGGTGAAGAATTAAAAAAAGAATGCAAAAATGTAAATGTCTTTGCAACTCATTCATTTTCACTTTCATAACACAAAAACATATGTAAAAACTTGATAAAAGAATGCACAAACAATAAAATACAAGTTTGCTGTCTTGGAATCTGAAATCAGTAGAAACTTCCCCTACTGAAATTCCTGCACACCTAAAAAAAAAAAAAAAAAAAAAAGAAAGAAAAAAGAATCCTTCCCAATGCAATACTTTTCAAGCAATTACAGTGTCAGACTTGGTACTGCAATGACTCTGTAAACTGAAAAAAATATACATAATAAAAAATGTTAAGCAAAATTGATTCATGTTAACACCTCTCCCAACACCACAGATTAACTACAAAAATACTTGATAAAGCAAAACACAATTACAAATGTGTATGAAAAAAATAAAAATAAAAAAAATCAACCAAGCAATGGCTCATGATTTCCTGGTGTTTGATGGAATGTGAGTAGGCATACAGCCTGGATAATTTTCCAAGGTAAGTGATGATATTCATCATTATTGTCTTTTTGGATTAGTTCAGATATATCTCATAACTATAATTGTTTTATGTATATATTTATATGTCTAGATGTTATGTGTGCTATTTGCATGTTCCCTATAGAAAAAAAGCTACATAAAATCTACAAGTGTATTCTGATGTAGAATTAACCAGTAAAAACAATGCTTGTGTTCCTGATATACAAACTATTTCCTATTAGCATATAAGTTGAATCATGAAATGTATCTCCCTTGCCTGTCTCTCTTTATACCTCTGTATTTATCTAGATCTGTCTATCTCCCTTTTCTTATTCTTTATCCCTATTCCCCGTCTTGCTATCCCAGGTAACAGTAGGCGTCGATGAGGCACATCCAGACGCCAACCTACACGGTGCAGAGAAAGGACAGAAAAAAAAACTAAGTCCCGATGTGCCTAGCAGATTAGAAGGCATTTTGCTACGCCTACATGCACCCAACATGGCAGTAGGCGTCGATCGGGCACTTCAAGACACTTACTTACACTGTTTTGAACTTAGAGATTTCAATTGAATACTACTTGACATGTGTTGGTCTAGTAGCTCCTCATCTACCTATACCTACGTCCACCCCTGTAAGGACTTAGAAATTTTCATTTGAATACACGTTGAGAAGGCTTGGTCTATAGGATTCTCACCTATCTATACCTACATCCCCTCTTGTTTGGACTTAGAAATTTTCAATTGAATACACGTTGACTTGCATTGGTCTATAGGATTCTGATCTACCTATATCCACATCCCTTCTTGTTTGGACTTAGAAATTTTCATTTGAATACACGTTGACTTGCATTGGTCTATAGGATTCTCATCTACCTATATCCACATCCCCTCTTTTTTGGACTTAGAAATTTTCAATTGAATACACGTTGACTTGCATTGGTCTATAGGATTCTCATCTACCTATATCCACATCCCCTGTTGTTTGGACTTAGAAATTTTCAATTGAATACAGGTTGACTTGCATTGGTCTATAAGATTCTCATCTACCTATATCCACATCCCCTCTTGTTTGGACTTAGAAATTTTCAATTGAATACACGTTGACTTGCATTGGTCTATAAGATTCTCATATACCTATATCCACATCCCGTCTTGTTTAGACTTAGAAATTTTCAATTGAATACACGTTGACTTGCATTGGTCTATAGGATTCTGATCTACCTATATCCACATCCCCTGTTGTTTGGACTTAGAAATTTTCAATTGAATACACGTTGACTTGCATTGGTCTATAGGATTCTCATCTACCTATATCCACATCCCCTCTTGTTTGGACTTAGAAATTTTCAATTGAATACACGTTGACTTGCATTGGTCTATAAGATTCTCATCTACCTATATCCACATCCCCTCTTGTTTTGACTTAGAAATTTTCAATTGAATACACGTTGACTTGCATTGGTCTATAAGATTCTCATCTACCTATATCCACATCCCCTCTTGTTTGGACTTAGAAATTTTCAATTGAATACACGTTGACTTGCATTGGTCTATAAGATTCTCATCTACCTATATCCACATCCCCTGTTGTTTGGACTTAGAAATTTTCAATTGAATACACGTTGACTTGCATTGGTCTATAGGATTCTCATCTACCTATATCCACATCCCCTCTTGTTTGGACTTAGAAATTTTACATTGAATACACGTTGACTTGCATTGGTCTATAGGATTCTCATCTACCTATATCCACATCCCCTCTTGTTTGGACTTAGAAATTTTCAATTGAATACACGTTGACTTGCATTGGTCTATAGGATTCTCATCTACCTATATCCACATCCCCTCTTGTTTGGACTTAGAAATTTTCAATTGAATACACGTTGACTTGCATTGGTCTATAGGATTCTCATCTACCTATATCTACATCCCCTCTTGTTTGGACTTAGAAATTTTCAATTGAATACACGTTGACTTGCATTGGTCTATAAGATTCTCATCTACCTATATCCACATCCCCTGTTGTTTGGACTTAGAAATTTTCATTTGAATACACGTTGACTTGCATTGGTCTATAGGATTCTCATCTACCTATATCCACATCCCCTGTTGTTTGGACTTAGAAATTTTCAATTGAATACACGTTGACTTGCATTGGTCTATAAGATTCTCATCTACCTATATCCACATCCCCTGTTGTTTGGACTTAGAAATTTTCAATTGAATACACGTTGACTTGCATTGGTCTATAGGATTCTCATCTACCTATATCCACATCCCCTGTTGTTTGGACTTAGAAATTTTCAATTGAATACACGTTGACTTGCATTGGTCTATAGGATTCTGATCTACCTATATCCACATCCCCTCTTGTTTGGACTTAGAAATTTTCAATTTAATACACGTTGACTTGCATTGGTCTATAGGATTCTCATCTACCTATATCCACATCCCCTCTTGTTTGGACTTAGAAATTTTCAATTGAATACACGTTGACTTGCATTGGTCTATAAGATTCTCATCTACCTATATCCACATCCCCTCTTGTTTGGACTTAGAAATTTTCAATTGAATACACGTTGACTTGCATTGGTCTATAGGATTCTCATCTACCTATATCCACATCCCCTCTTGTTTGGACTTAGAAATTTTCAATTGAATACACGTTGACTTGCATTGGTCTATAGGATTCTGATCTACCTATATCCACATCCCCTCTTGTTTTGACTTAGAAATTTTCATTTGAATACACGTTGACTTGCATTGGTCTATAGGATTCTCATCTACCTATATCCACATCCCCTCTTGTTTGGACTTAGAAATTTTCAATTGAATACACGTTGACTTGCATTGGTCTATAGGATTCTCATCTACCTATATCCACATCCCCTGTTGTTTGGACTTAGAAATTTTCAATTGAATACACGTTGACTTGCATTGGTCTATAAGATTCTCATCTACCTATATCCACATCCCCTCTTGTTTGGACTTAGAAATTTTCAATTGAATACACGTTGACTTGCATTGGTCTATAGGATTCTCATCTACCTATATCCACATCCCCTCTTGTTTGGACTTAGAAATTTTCAATTGAATACACGTTGACTTGCATTGGTCTATAGGATTCTGATCTACCTATATCCACATCCCCTCTTGTTTGGACTTAGAAATTTTCAATTTAATACACGTTGACTTGCATTGGTCTATAGGATTCTCATCTACCTATATCCACATCCCCTCTTGTTGGGACTTAGAAATTTTCAATTGAATACACGTTGACTTACATTGGTCTATAAGATTCTCATCTACCTATATCCACATCCCCTCTTGTTTGGACTTAGAAATTTTCAATTGAATACACGTTGACTTGCATTGGTCTATAGGATTCTCATCTACCTATATCCACATCCCCTCTTGTTTGGACTTAGAAATTTTACATTGAATACACGTTGACTTGCATTGGTCTATAGGATTCTCATCTACCTATATCCACATCCCCTCTTGTTTGGACTTAGAAATTTTCAATTGAATACACGTTGACTTGCATTGGTCTATAGGATTCTCATCTACCTATATCCACATCCCCTCTTGTTTGGACTTAGAAATTTTCAATTGAATACACGTTGACTTGCATTGGTCTATAGGATTCTCATCTACCTATATCTACATCCCCTCTTGTTTGGACTTAGAAATTTTCAATTGAATACACGTTGACTTGCATTGGTCTATAAGATTCTCATCTACCTATATCCACATCCCCTGTTGTTTGGACTTAGAAATTTTCATTTGAATACACGTTGACTTGCATTGGTCTATAGGATTCTGATCTACCTATATCCACATCCCCTCTTGTTTTGACTTAGAAATTTTCATTTGAATACACGTTGACTTGCATTGGTCTATAGGATTCTCATCTACCTATATCCACATCCCCTCTTGTTTGGACTTAGAAATTTTCAATTGAATACACGTTGACTTGCATTGGTCTATAGGATTCTGATCTACCTATATCCACATCCCCTCTTGTTTTGACTTAGAAATTTTCATTTGAATACACGTTGACTTGCATTGGTCTATAGGATTCTCATCTACCTATATCCACATCCCCTCTTGTTTGGACTTAGAAATTTTCAATTGAATACACGTTGACTTGCATTGGTCTATAGGATTCTCATCTACCTATATCCACATCCCCTCTTGTTTGGACTTAGAAATTTTCAATTGAATACACGTTGACTTGCATTGGTCTATAAGATTCTCATCTACCTATATCCACATCCCCTCTTGTTTGGACTTAGAAATTTTCAATTGAATACACGTTGACTTGCATTGGTCTATAGGATTCTCATCTACCTATATCCACATCCCCTCTTGTTTGGACTTAGAAATGTTCAATTGAATACACGTTGATTTGCATTGGTCTATAGGATTCTCATATACCTAAATCCACATCCCCTGTTGTTTGGACTTAGAAATTTTCAATTGAATACACGTTGACTTGCATTGGTCTATATGATTCTCATCTACCTATATCCACATCCCCTCTTGTTTGGACTTAGAAATTTTCAATTGAATACACGTTGACTTGCATTGGTCTATAGGATTCTCATCTACCTATATCCACATCCCCTCTTGTTTGGACTTAGAAATTTTCAATTGAATACACGTTGACTTGCATTGGTCTATAGGATTCTCATCTACCTATATCCACATCCCCTCTTGTTTGGACTTAGAAATTTTCAATTGAATACACGTTGACTTGCATTGGTCTATAGGATTCTCATCTACCTATATCCACATCCCCTCTTGTTTGGACTTAGAAATTTTCAATTGAATACACGTTGACTTGCATTGGTCTATAGGATTCTCATATACCTATATCCACATCCCCTCTTGTTTTGACTTAGAAATTTTCAATTGAATACACGTTGACTTGCCTTGGTCTATAGGATTCTCATCTACCTATATCCACATCCCCTCTTGTTTGGACTTAGAAATGTTCAATTGAATACACGTTGATTTGCATTGGTCTATAGGATTCTCATATACCTAAATCCACATCCCCTGTTGTTTGGACTTAGAAATTTTCAATTGAATACACGTTGACTTGCATTGGTCTATAGGATTCTCATCTACCTATATCCACATCCCCTCTTGTTTGGACTTAGAAATTTTCAATTGAATACACGTTGACTTGCATTGGTCTATAGGATTCTCATCTACCTATATCCACATCCCCTCTTGTTTTGACTTAGAAATTTTCAATTGAATACACGTTGACTTGCCTTGGTCTATAGGATTCTCATCTACCTATATCCACATCCCCTCTTGTTTGGACTTAGAAATGTTCAATTGAATACACGTTGATTTGCATTGGTCTATAGGATTCTCATATACCTAAATCCACATCCCCTGTTGTTTGGACTTAGAAATTTTCAATTGAATACAGGTTGACTTACATTGGTCTATATGATTCTCATCTACCTATATCCACATCCCCTCTTGTTTGGACTTAGAAATTTTCAATTGAATACACGTTGACTTGCATTGGTCTATAGGATTCTCATCTACCTATATCCACATCCCCTCTTGTTTGGACTTAGAAATTTTCAATTGAATACACGTTGACTTGCATTGGTCTATAGGATTCTCATCTACCTATATCCACATCCCCTCTTGTTTGGACTTAGAAATTTTCAATTGAATACACGTTGACTTGCATTGGTCTATAGGATTCTCATCTACCTATATCCACATCCCCTCTTGTTTGGACTTAGAAATTTTCAATTGAATACACGTTGACTTGCATTGGTCTATAGGATTCTCATCTACCTATATCCACATCCCCTCTTGTTTTGACTTAGAAATTTTCAATTGAATACACGTTGACTTGCCTTGGTCTATAGGATTCTCATCTACCTATATCCACATCCCCTCTTGTTTGGACTTAGAAATGTTCAATTGAATACACGTTGATTTGCATTGGTCTATAGGATTCTCATATACCTAAATCCACATCCCCTGTTGTTTGGACTTAGAAATTTTCAATTGAATACACGTTGACTTGCATTGGTCTATATGATTCTCATCTACCTATATCCACATCCCCTCTTGTTTGGACTTAGAAATTTTCAATTGAATACACGTTGACTTGCCTTGGTCTATAGGATTCTCATCTACCTATATCCACATCCCCTCTTGTTTGGACTTAGAAATTTTCAATTGAATACACGTTGACTTGCCTTGGTCTATAGGATTCTCATCTACCTATATCCACATCCCCTCTTGTTTGGACTTAGAAATTTTCAATTGAATACACGTTGACTTGCATTGGTCTATAGGATTCTCATCTACCTATATCCACATCCCCTCTTGTTTGGACTTAGAAATTTTCAATTGAATACACGTTGACTTGCCTTGGTCTATAGGATTCTCATCTACCTATATCCACATCCCCTCTTGTTTGGACTTAGAAATGTTCAATTGAATACACGTTGATTTGCATTGGTCTATAGGATTCTCATATACCTAAATCCACATCCCCTGTTGTTTGGACTTAGAAATTTTCAATTGAATACACGTTGACTTGCATTGGTCTATAGGATTCTCATCTACCTATATCCACATCCCCTCTTGTTTGGACTTAGAAATTTTCAATTGAATACACGTTGACTTGCATTGGTCTATAGGATTCTCATCTACCTATATCCACATCCCCTCTTGTTTGGACTTAGAAATTTTCAATTGAATACACGTTGACTTGCCTTGGTCTATAGGATTCTCATCTACCTATATCCACATCCCCTCTTGTTTGGACTTAGAAATTTTCAATTGAATACACGTTGACTTGCATTGGTCTATAGGATTCTGATCTACCTATATCCACATCCCCTCTTGTTTGGACTTAGAAATTTTCAATTGAATACACGTTGACTTGCATTCGTCTATAGGATTCTCATCTACCTATATCCACATCCCCTCTTGTTTGGACTTAGAAATTTTCAATTGAATACACGTTGACTTGCATTGGTCTATAGGATTCTCATCTACCTATATCCACATCCCCTCTTGTTTGGACTTAGAAATTTTCAATTGAATACACGTTGACTTGCATTGGTCTATAGGATTCTCATCTACCTATATCCACATCCCCTCTTGTTTGGACTTAGAAATTTTCAATTGAATACACGTTGACTTGCCTTGGTCTATAGGATTCTCATCTACCTATATCCACATCCCCTCTTGTTTGGACTTAGAAATGTTCAATTGAATACACGTTGATTTGCATTGGTCTATAGGATTCTCATATACCTAAATCCACATCCCCTGTTGTTTGGACTTAGAAATTTTCAATTGAATACACGTTGACTTGCATTGGTCTATAGGATTCTCATCTACCTATATCCACATCCCCTCTTGTTTGGACTTAGAAATTTTCAATTGAATACACGTTGACTTGCATTGGTCTATAGGATTCTCATCTACCTATATCCACATCCCCTCTTGTTTGGACTTAGAAATTTTCAATTGAATACACGTTGACTTGCATTGGTCTATAAGATTCTCATCTACCTATATCCACATCCCCTCTTGTTTGGACTTAGAAATTTTCAATTGAATACACGTTGACTTGCATTGGTCTATAAGATTCTCATCTACCTATATCCACATCCCCTCTTGTTTGGACTTAGAAATTTTCAATTGAATACACGTTGACTTGCATTGGTCTATAGGATTCTCATCTACCTATATCCACATCCCCTCTTGTTTGGACTTAGAAATTTTCAATTGAATACACGTTGACTTGCATTGGTCTATAGGATTCTCATCTACCTATATCCACATCCCCTCTTGTTTGGACTTAGAAATTTTCAATTGAATACACGTTGACTTGCATTGGTCTATAGGATTCTCATCTACCTATATCCACATCCCCTCTTGTTTGGACTTAGAAATTTTCAATTGAATACACGTTGACTTGCATTGGTCTATAGGATTCTCATCTACCTATATCCACATCCCCTCTTGTTTGGACTTAGAAATTTTCAATTGAATACACGTTGACTTGCCTTGGTCTATAGGATTCTCATCTACCTATATCCACATCCCCTCCTGACTACAACTTGAATGTCTTCAAGTTGTCTTTTTATTACCTACTTTATATATAATTTAATCGTCTCATGAATACCAAATCTACTAAATGCCTTCAAAGGACGATACAGTAAACAGTACATACACACATAAATAAATACATACATACATACATACATAAATACATACACACATAAATACATAGATACATACATACACACATACATACATGCATACATAAATACATACATACACACATATATACATACATAAATACATACACACATAAATACATACATAAATACATACATACATAGATACATACATACACACATACATACATACATACATTAAGTAGAACAACTACCATTGTGTTTTTCTAAATAAAAATAAAATAGCCTATTGCTATTTACAACGAATATAGTATTAACAGCTGAGGCGGAGACACCTAAAAAATCGATCTATATAAGAGCCAGGTACGTCCAAGGATGGAGTACTATTGCCACGTCTGGGCAGGAGTTGCTAGAAAGGACATCCTTCCTTGATAGAGTTCAAAATAGACTTTGTAGCCTCGTAGGAGATATCCTTTTCTCTTCTCTGCAACCTCTATCTCACAGAAGAGATGTTGCGAGTTTGTCTCTGCTGTATCGTTATTTTCATGGCAAGTGCTCGTCTGAGCTCCAATCTATGGTCCCCCCCCTCGCCAGACTTTCACAAGAAACATTTGTCTAGCTGAAAACACTTTCAATAATTTTCCCCACTCTTTATCTGTGCCTAAACTTAAGCATAGATTCCATGAACAAAGCTTCTTTCCTAGAACTGCACGCCTATGGAACAGTCTTCCGTTCTCCTGCTTTCCAGCTGACTACAATATGATTGTCTTCAAGTCCAGCGTAAACAAGTTCTTGATGAGCCGTTCGACTTAAGTTAACAAATTTACCGAATTTCCATTACTAACGATTACTATCTTGTCCAATTGACTACTGTACACTCTTTAGCCCTTATCCTCGAGTGGCTTTTGTGCCTTGATAAGTGGTTATGCTATGTTAAAACAAAAAAAGTAGATGATATTGCATACAATACATTTGAAAATTGTATCCATTTGGTGCTTCTATACCTCAATTGAGACGCGGTGCAAGTTTTCGGGTGTGTTTGAAAGTTTGACTCTCCCTTTGCGCACAATTACCTTTTAATTAATTAAAAGTCAAGTATGAACAGCTAAAATTAGAGAGGAATAAAAATGCGAATCAGAAAAAAAAAATTAAATAAATTAAAAAAAAAAAAAACTGAAAGAAGTTCCACAGGCGTGCAGTTCTAAGAAAGAAGCTTTGTTTATGGAATCTACATTTTGAATCTACATTTGCTGACAGATAATAGAAATCTCAGCCAATGAAATTCTAGCAAGCAGACAAGGAAAGAAAGGTTTTAGATTTGGTCAGTTTTGGCTTCATGAATTTTTTGCCGATTTCACTTGGAACCAAGACCCTCAAAGGTTATGATGAAAAGCCACTCAAGGAAAAAGATTAAGACAAGATGAAATTTTTTTTTTTTTACAAGGTGGTCACCACTTATCAAGGCCCGGAAGCCACTCATGGATAAGGGTTATTGTAAGTACAGTACGTTAGTGTGAATATTTTAGAGTGTCTACTTAAGGGGGGGCGGTTCATCAGGAATTTGTTTACGTTGGACTTGAAGACATCCAAGTTGTAGTCAGGAGGGAAGCAGGCAGACGGAACAGAGTTCCACAGGCGTGCAGTTCTAAGAAAGAAGCTTTGTTCATGGAATCTACGTTTTGATTTAGGCACAGATGAAGAGTGGGGGAAATTTTTCACAGGGGATTCAGCTAGACGGGTGTTTTTCGTGAAGGATTGGCGAGGGGGACCAGAGATTGGAGTTCAGACGAGCACCTGCCATGGAAATAACGATAAAACAAAGACAGGCTTGCAGCATCTCTTCCGTGGGAGAGAGGTTGCAGGGTAGAGAAAAGGGCATCCCCCACTAAGCCACAAAGTCTATTTTGTACTCTGTCAAGGCAGGATAGGCTGTTTTTAGCAGCTCCTGCCCAGATATGGCAGCAGTACTCCATCCTTGGACGTACTTGGCTTTTATATAGATAGAGAATTGCATCAGTAGTGAGATATCTTCTAGAGTGGTAGAAGGATCCCACCATCTTTCCAGCGACTTTGGCAACAGACTTGATGTACGTGTTCCATTTCAGATGAGGAGTAAAGGTCAAACCCAGAAGCTTGTCAAAATATGGCGCTTCTCCTAGACGAGAGCCATCCATTTCAATTGATGCCAGATGGGGATCAGAGCGTTGATGATGTAAGGATAGGATATTGCACAGTCTACACTTTTAAAACCAAAGGAAACGTACTAGAAGTTTATCTACATGATTTTACTGTCAGCAATTAAGTTTAGTTTAAGATGAGTTCTTCTCAGTCCAAATAATAATAGTAATAATCGACTTTGACTTGTATTTATTTTTAATAAAAATTGTAGATGTAATTTGCAAAGATCCTTTTGCATTTAGCTAACTATTCACACTCCGTACAGCCATTTATAGCCAGCATTCACCGCATCTGCTCCGCATAAAATGGACAGGAAACATTAAGTTGATGTTCCGCTATACAAAAATGAATTGCATAATTATCTGTCATTTCACCGTTGCTAAATGACTGTTCCCATCGTAATGGTAATCGCTGTGTCGACAAACCATCTTGTATGAAACATAAGTACAGAACAAGTTAGGCACAAGGTTTATTAATGTAGAAGCCCCCTTGCTCCTCCAAAATAGGAGCTACGTCATTGTGTCACAATATTGTCAGGTGTGAGTTCTTATCTAGATCAGTATTTTACAGCAACCTTGGCAATGTCTTCCAGTTCATGTTCTCTATGGATCTTCCTTATAGCCACTTTCTCACAGAAGATATTTTGCTAGTCTTTCTGGTAGATGAGTTTGTTGAAACGCAAAAACGATCTGAGTCTTTTATATATCTGTCTATCTCAAAATTGCGGTGATGGGACAGGGTTTTATCTTGGTTGACAATGCGTAACCAATTAGAATAAAGCCCTTTTTTAGGACCCTGTTCAGTAAAGAGAGAGACTAGTGTTTGATGTACCAGGCAAAAATATTCCATTTTTTGTAAAGATGCAGGATACTAGCAGGTGTCGATAGTTTTCTAGCACGGTAGAAGGAGCCTAGCTTCTTTGCAGCAACCTTGGCAATGTCTTTTATGTATTTCTTCAACTTCTCAGTTGCGATTAAATTTTGCAATCACAGTTAATTGAATGTATCTTCTTAATGAATTATCTCCCTTGTGTATCCTTATTTTTAAGTGATTATTTGAAAATGTTTCGGATTAGAAGTCTGAATTTGACTTTTAGGAAATTTTGAAATCAATAAAATAATTTTTAAAATAAATAAAATAGTTTTTTTAAATAAATGAAATAATTTAAAAATTAATAAAATAATTTTTCAAGAATTAAAATTATTTCTAAAATAAATGAAATAATTTTTAAAATAAATGAAACAACTTCTAAAATAAATAAAATGATTTTTAAAATAAATAAAATTATTTTTAAAATAAAAAAATTTTCTAAAGTAAATAAAATAATTTTTAAAATGATTAATATAATTTTTGAAATAAATAAAATAATTTTTAAAATAAAAAATATAATTTCCAATATAAATGAAATAATTTTTAAAATAAAAAATAATTTCTAAAATAAAGGAAATTATTTTTAAAATAAATAAAATAATTTTTAAAATATATAAAATAATTATTAAAATATATAAAATTATTATTAAAATATATAAAATAATTTTTAAAATAAATAAAATTATTTTTAAAATAAATAAAATAAGGTTTAAAATAAATGAAATAATTTTTACAATAAATAAAACAACTTTTAAAATAAAATGATTTCTTAAATAAATAAAATTACTTTTCAAATAAATGAAATAATTTTTAAAATAAATAAATTTGTTTTAATAAATAAAATAATTTTTTTAATAAATAAAACGATTTTTAAATAATTAAAACTTTAAAATAAATAAAATGATTTTTAAAATAAATAAAATGATTTTTAAAATAAATTAAATAATTGTTAAAATTAATAAAATAATTTTTTAACTAAAAATTATTTTTAAAATAAATAAAAAAGTTTTTAAAAATTATGAAATAATTTTTAAATTAATAAAATACTTTTTAAATAATTAAAATAACTTCTAAAATATATGAAATAATTTTTAAAATAAATGAAATAATTTGTAAAATAAATAAAATGATTTTTAAAATAAATAAAATAATTTTTAAAATAAATGAAATAATTTTTAAAATAAATAAAATAATTTTTAAAATAAATGAAATAATTTCTAAAATAAATGAAATAATTTTTAAAATAAATAAAATGATTTTTAAAATAAATAAAATAATTTTTAAAATAAATGAAATAATTTTTAAAATAAATAAAATAATTTTAAAAATAAATAATTGCCTGCTTACCACCTTTTTTTTGTACCCTTACCATAAAACTTCTCTACACCCGAGCAACACCGGGTGTCACCCCCACTCTTTCACCAGTCGGTTGAGGATGATCGTCGACCTCGGAACCCTTCCACTGCTGGTGATAATTCTTGACCGTCTAAAGTTACTGGTATGGGGAAGTGACCGAATTATCAGTTGATCTTCTAGTTATATATCCTGGACCAATTTGTTGTGTACCCTCTTAACGACGAACGTCGTCGAAAGAGAGCCGTGGATTTTTTTGTGTAGTAAAAGACAAAAGAAGATAAAACGATTCTGCACACAAATATATATTAACAAAAAAAACAGTACAGTTCTTATAATTCTTTCAGAGTCCTGAAGGAAGTGATGTGTTATTATGCTAAGAATATGGTCAAAGGCTTGTAACCTTGTGGAGTGTCGGTCTCTGGGTATCTGAAGAAATGTGTCAAGTCAAGAGCCAACTCTGCTTTGACTGTGTTCCTCTCTGCACATCTCTTCTCCAAGAAAATGCCTGCACATTCTCTTTTTGTCCATCTGACTTGTTGATATATATATAAACAATTATATCGCCCTCTGAACATCACGCAGATATTATTTCTTTTTTGTTTAGAAATTCAATTCTCAGTCCATAATCTAAATTATCATTTACAAAAAATAACACAATGGCTTGCTTCAAAGATCTGAACTCAAATAAACAGTTAGTAAATACAGTTTTTGTTAACCTTTAACACACAGAGTTCTCAGGTTTCTTCAATAAACAACTTGATACCAAGTGGTTTTACCTTTCTTCCTAACGGGGCGGGGGGGCATCAACCTACCCACACCCTTACTTTGTTACATTACCTCCCCTACTTAAAAGAAACAATATTGAGATCAATATTTTTTCTAACCGACTTCTTCTTACTTGGCCTTAATACTAGGGAATCTCTATGGTTTTACAATTCATAATATTTAGCTATTTGGTTAATAAAAGAAGAAAATTTTTAAAAGCTTTATCTTTCATGCACATGCAAAAAGTTTTCTTTGTTACACCGGGTACCCCGCTAGTAAAGAATAAAAAATAAAAAAGAAACACGAACTCTAATTAATATGAGCAAATAACACAAGCAAATATAATAAAAAAAGAATAAAAAATAAAAATAAGGCATCATTTGCATAAATAATGTTTTAATTACAATTTTCTTTATATAAAAAAAAATAAAATAAAAAAAATTCATTTAAAAAAATTTTTTAATCTTGGAAAAAGTTTTATGACATTTTCTGTTGTCGTCGTTAAAACTTTATTGATATCAACTCCTTTGATTTTGGCGATGTATTCAGCAGATATCCGAATGTTTGCGGGTTCATTTCGAACCTAAGAAAAAAAAATGGGAAAAAAAAAAACAAACAAGTGAATAAAAACAGAAAACTATAGATTAGTTCTGTAATTGAGCTGATCTGTATAATTACTCTATAATATATCTACTAGGGGCGGAGAGCTTTGCCTGGTATATATTATAATATCATATTTAAGTATATTTTATGCTTAAATATGATTTTTTAATTCGCTTTTATTTTTAAAATAAATGAAATAATTTTTACAATAAATAAAACAACTTTTAAAATAAAATGATTTCTAAAATAAATAAAATTATTTTTCAAATAAATGAAATAATTTTTAAAACAAATTTATTTGTTTTAAAAATTATTTCATTTATTTAAAAAATAATTTTATTTATTTAAGAAATCATTAATTTTTTTAATAAATAAAACGATTTTTAAAATAATTAAAACAACTTTTAAAATAAGTAAAATGATTTTTAAAATAAATAAAATGATTTTTAAAATAAAATGATTTTTAAAAGAAATGAAATAGTTGTTAAAATAAATAAAATTATTTTTAAAATAAATAAAATAAGTTTTTAAAATTTATGAAATAATTTTTAAATTAATAAAATACTTTTTAAACAATTAAAATAACTTCTAAAATAAATGAAATAATTTTTAAAATAAATGAAATTGAGCTGATCTGTATAATTACTCTATAATATATCTACTAGGGGGGGCAGCTTTGCCTGGTCGTAAAATATGCTTAAATATGATATTTTAATTTGCCTTTTATTCCTCTATAATTTTACCTGTTCATATTTGACTTTTACTTGAAGTATCCTAGTGATCACGTCAATTTGGCGCCACTATATATATTGTGAACCGAGCGACCGCTTCTCTGAAAAAAGCCTTTTGTAGACATACAGAAAAAGCGAACACACATACAAACATATATTTTCGCTTTTATATTTATAGATTTATATATATATATATACATATATATATATATATATATATATATATATATATATATATGTAAACAGAAAAATTAAAGACCGCAAAAATATATTTTACAATAATTCATTGTTCGACAAGATACTCAAAAAAGGTATATTGAACTTTCCTTAATCCGCAGAGTTTCAAAGAAATATGTTCTTCTCATCAAAAGAAAGATATTAGCAAATGAATATTATAACAAAGCTTGTCCTGCCTTGATAGGGTTCAAAATAGACTTCGTGGCCTGGTGGGAGATGTCCTTTTCTCTTCGCTGCAACCTCTATCTCACAGAAGAGATGTTGCGAGTTTGTCTCTGCTTTATCGTTATTTTCATGGAAAGTGTTCGACTGAGCTTCAATCTATGGTCCCCCCTCGCCAAACTTTCACAAGAAACACTAGACTAGCTGAAAACATTATCAATAATTTTCCCCACTCTTTATCTGTGCCTAAACCTAAACAGATTCCATGATCAAAGCTTCTTTCTTAGAACTGCACGCCTGTGGAATTGTCTTCCGTTTTCCTGCTTTCCAGCTGTCTATAATATGGTTGTCTTCAAGTCCAACGTGAACAAGTTTCTGATGAGCCGTTCCACTTAAGTTAACAAATTTACCGAACTTCCATTACTATCGATTACTATATTGTCCTTTTGACTACTCTACACTCTTTAACCCTTATCCTTGAGTGGCCTATCGGCCTTGACGTCTATGTAAAAAAAAAAAACATATTATCAATAAGAAATTTGTTCCGAAAAGAAAAATTTGGCATAATCCAAATATAGGTAATCCAGGTTTGCAGAAAAATCCGTTAACAAGCAAAAAGTAAAGATTATCAAAATTTTTTAAATCTCTGGTCGCCTATATCGAGCTCTCCTCAGTGGATTTCTGATACAAATCAGTGATTCAGATACAAACAGAGGCTGAAGAGGGACCAACATAGGCGATCAGGGATTGGTCCCATTTGTTTTAGACTTGAAACCGACAGTACCAATGTTTTTATAATCTCTTTTGTAACAGGACAACAGGAAAGGGAAGACTTGAAGGATGGAAATGGTTTTCAAAAGAAAAACTTGAAAAAGAAATCTGTATTTTTACAACTCGGGGCTGGATTAAAATACATTTGGAAATATTTCTCACCTGTTTTTCCGGTCCGAGAGCAGGTGAGTCGGACTCAAGGATCAAATGTTCTAGCGGAAGTTGTTTCACAAGTTTTTGCTTCTTGGAAGACATGAAAGACAAGAGAAAAAATGGTCGGTCGACATTGAATAGAAGAAAAGGTTTGGGTTGGAGAGAAATGACAAGAAAAAAATTTTTTTTTTTCATATGGCCACTTTTATTGATAGTACATACATAAAACTCTAGTCCCCTTCCAAGTAATCTCCTCTGGCTGTAATGCACTTGTTGTACAGTTCCAACACCTTCTGGAAGTTCCCCTAGTGTGAGCGTGCCAATTGTCATTTCACAAAGGAGAGGCACCAAATATATATATATATATATATTTTTTTTTATTACATTTTCACCCCAAACAAGGCACATTGCCACTTTGGTGTAAGGGGCTATTATCAGGGTAAACAACTACTGGGGTACTATGTAGGGATTTGGGCAGCAAGATGTTGGTTCACGTTGCACTTGAACTTCTGCATGTCAGTACAGTTGGGAAAGCAGTGACCTGGAATGGAATTCCAAAGTCTAGCGGTTCTGGGGAAGAAACTACTGGAGTAGAAAGATCTTTTACATCTAGGGATCTCTACTGTGTGGGGGTGGGATTTTGCAGCTTGTCGGGTCTGTTGAGGGTGTTCATGTCGTGGGGGCACAAGTGCTTGCAGTTCATCAGAGCATTCACCATTAAAATACTTGTAGAACAGGCAGAGGGATGCAACATATATATATATATATATATATATATAATAAATTCCACAGCCAAACAACGTCGCAGCCCACAAGAGCCATTACGACAGCATTTAAAGAAACTATAAATTTTAAAACCAAGTTGCGGACAAAAAGTCCAATTGTAACCCTATGTCCAAGTGGCAATATGCCTTGTTAGGGTTGAACGTGAGTGAAAAGAATGTTTTAATAAATGTTGTGCGGTACAAATCACCCCTATTTGAGAACTAAGTGGAATCAACCAGTCCTATGAATACCACTGTTTTCAGTAACTAAATGGATACATTCATACCATGTTTAACCGCATGCTACGAACATGTTCCTCTCATACCACTTCAGTGGCTCTTGGATTCTTTATGATAAATACATATTATATTGTATACACTTTACACTACTTGTGGTTTCTTTCATTTGTAACCCATAGCACGGGTCTACAACAATAATGTAATTGTAGACAAGAGAAACGATAATTTCTTATGGCAAAAAAAAGTGTGAGTGCAAACTAATTGCTTACCTGTTCGCTCCTGACAATGGATGGCGGAATGGAAAAATAATAACCTTCTCTCACGCCTTCCATTGCAACCGCGGGCCGACCATCAAATGCATGTAGAAGCACATTCTTGGCACCTTTTATTTATAAAAAGAAAACACAGATTTTGTATAAAATAATTACAGTTTTTGTATTAGTTTTTGACTTTACATAATCTATTAGATGAATCTCAAATGTCTGTTTATGTATGTTTTTATGTCTGCTAAAACTTTCGACACACACGACACATCAGTTTCGTTTTGAAGCTCAATGTCTCAGACAACAAATATCGAAAAATTAATTCCTTCAACCTCAACTCACCTGTTTTTTACAAGGAGGTGGTCGCTTTTTTTGTTGATATTTTCGCAAGTCATCGTCTCTGTTGAACTGACTACTCTTAATTTCAACGCTCTCGGCTTCCGATTTCGCCATGGACGCATTGGCCAAGACGTTACATTTTTGTTTTTTCCTCCTTTGCTTCCGGCCTTGAACCTGCCTGCTCCCAATATTTTTAAACAACACCTCTCTCCACCCGGGCTGCCTACTATTGTTTTGATCCCCTCTACCTCGCTACTTCCACTCCTTTTTGGAGGGGATTCCTTACTACACCACCTCCACACACCCAGGCAACGCCGGGTACCTCTGCTAGTTATATTTTATTTATTTATTTTATTCTATTTTCACCCCAAACATGGCACAGTACGGCGCTACTATCGGGGACATAATTTGCAGGGATATTATGAAGGGAGATGAGTAGCAAGATGTCTGTTCACATTACACTTGAACTTCTGCATGTCAGTAAAGTTGGGAAATCTCAGGAATCAGAGATAGATATTTTTAGAATCTTAGGAATCGGAGATGGATATTTTTTAGAATCATCGGAATGGAGGCAGATATTATTGGAATATTAAGAATTGGAGACAAATGTGTTTACAATCTTAGGAATCGGAGGTGGATATTTTTAGAATCTTAGGAATCAGAGGCAGATATTATTGGAAACTTAAGTATCGGAGACAAATATGTTTAGAATCTCAGGAATCAGAGATAGATATTTTTAGAATCTTAGAAATCAAAGATGGATATTTTTAGAATTTTAGGAATCAGAGATAGATATTTTTAGAATCTTAGGACTCGGAGGCAGATATTATTGGAATCTTAAGAATCGGAGATGGATATTTTAAAAATCTAAAGAATCAGAGGCAGATATTGGAATCTTAAGAATCAGAGACGGATATTTTTAGAATTTTAGGAATCAGGGATGGATATTTTTAGAATCTTAGGAATCAGAGGCAGATATTTTTTAGAATCATAGGAATCAGAGACGGATATCTTTAGAATCATAGGAATCAGAGATAGATATTTTTGGAATCTGGAGAATCAGAAATGGATATGTTTACAATTCTAGGAATCGGAGATGGATATTTTAAGAATCTTAGGAATCAGAGGCAGATATTTTTAGAATCTTAGGAATCAGAGACGGATATGTCTACAATTTAAGAAATCAGAGATGGATATTTTTTAAATCTAAGAATTGGAGGGGGGGCGGATATTTTTAGAATCTTAGGAACCAAAGATGGAATGCTTTAGAATTCTAGGAATCGGAGACAGATATTCTTAGAATCTTAGGAATCAGTGACGGATATGTTTACAACTGTAGGAATCGGAAGCGGATATTTTTTAGAATCTTAGAAATCAGAGGCGAATATTTTTGTCATGATCCTGAGCATCTAAAGAATCACTTTACATGAAAGAACGGCAACGACAGAAAAGGCAACAAGAATTCACTTACCTTGTTCTTTGAGTAATGTAATTGTCGGCCTCCCAGCAGATCTAGAGTGAACATTCCTATATTAAAAGGAGAGAAATATATTTTAAAATGCAAATTGGAGAAGCAAGCAATGATATTTGCATTGTTTGGGGATGGATATTTTTAGAATCCTAGAAATTAGAGGCTGATATTTTAAAACTCTTAGGGATCAGAGGCTGTTAAGTTTAGAATCTTAGGAATCAGAGACGGATATTATTAGAATCAGAAGGATAAGAGGTGGATATTTTTAGAATCCTAAGAATTAGCGATAGATATTTTTAGAATCCTTGAAATCGTAAACGGATATTTTTTTAATCTTAAGAATCAGAAACGGATATTTTTACAATCCTAAGAATCGGATATAGATATGTTTAGAATTCTAGGAATCAGAGACTGATATTTTGCGAATCATAAGGATCAGAGATGAATATGTTTAGAATCCTAGGAATCAAAGACGGATATTTTTTGAATCCTAGGAATTGGAGATGGATATTTTTAGAATCCTACAAATCAGAGGTGGAATTTTTGAGAATCCTAGGAATTGCTGCAGATATTTTTAGAAACCTAGGAATCGGAGACGGATATTTTTTTAATCATAATGATCAGAGATGGATGTTCTCATAACGTTTCAGCCGATGTAACCTCCAAACTTTTTCGGGTGCATCTTAAGGTTACAGGCTTTCATTCCGTCAGCCATGACAAAATAGAATTCATAAGTAATTCACAATTGTAGGTCATCTGTATATCGAAAGCCAACTTTCACTGGACAATATCTAAACTTCAACTCCCCCATCCATATAATGTAAAGAAAGGAATAGTCTGTTGCCTACAACGCCGAACAAAAGTAATCTATATAATTATAAAACTCAAATGACCTTGTAACGAGTGATGTAACCCACTTTCCGGTTTACGACTTCCGGTTGCGCACGTGTACATAAACATAAACCAATAACAGCATAACCAAATAAACACCAATCGCTACTTTTGCAGAATTTGACCTGCGCACTGAAATATTAACGTTATTATTTAGAAATTATTATTTAATATGAGAAAGGTGGGGATGTTTTGCAACTATTCTGTATTACAAGTATACTCTCGCAATTTTCTTACAAATAAATCAACTTTGACCCATTGACAATGTATTGTTTTACTGTTTACGTTTTCAGCATCCCAACTGTTTTTGTTTTTGGCGTTTAAATTATCCAAATAAAAAATTGTTAATACTTTCTGCATTTTTTTCACATCGTTCATTTCCGTATTACGTTTAAGTTATTTTAACGCAATTTTCTTACAAATAAATCAACTTTGACCCATTGACAATGTATTGTTTTACTGTTTACGTTTTCAGCATCCCAACTGTTTTTGTTTTTGGCGTTTAAATTATCCAAATAAAAAATTGTTAATACTTTCTGCATTTTTTTCACATCGTTCATTTCCGTATTACGTTTAAGTTATTTTAACGCAATTTTCTTACAAATAAATCAACTTTGACCCATTGACAATGTATTGTTTTACTGTTTACGTTTTCAGCATCCCAACTGTTTTTGTTTTTGGCGTTTAAATTATCCAAATAAAAAATTGTTAATACTTTCTGCATTTTTTTCACATCGTTCATTTCCGTATTACGTTTAAGTTATTTTAAGGCAATTTTCTTACAAATAAATCTACTTTAACCTTTGACAAACATAAGAGCATTTTACAACGTATTGTTTTACTGTGTACGTTTTCAGCGTCCCAATTGTTTTTGTTTTTTTCGCGTTTAAATTAAACGATATATCAAAATTTGAATAGTGCAGATTTACCTATAAGTATGGCAAACCACTTATAATTTCAAAAATAAACCATTATAAACAGATCGACTCATAGAAATCTATCTATATTCTTTTTTTCATTTTTAATATACTTTCATAGAAATGTTTCTGTTACGTCACAAAAAACTATTTTCTTTACGTCACAAGTGTCATGCTCATACATTAATTCCATAGCTAATATAACATACTGACCCAACGGGTCACAGGTAGTCTAGTATCTATCATGTGGAATTTTCGATTTATGTTTAGAAAAATAGGTAACTTTACACGAATAGGTAGGATTTTTTTTTCATGTTTGAGTGATCCGTCCGTGATTTTTCACTTTAATATACTTTCATAGAAATGTTTCTGTTATGTAAAAAAAACAAAAAAAACTATTTTCTTTATGTCACAAGTGTCACGCTCATACATGAATTCCATAGCTAATATAACATACTGACCCAACGGGTCACGGGCAGTCTAGTATGTAATAGCAGCCATGCATATCAAGAGAAGGTTTTCTCTTAAACAATCTGCTGAAACAACTATCCAGAGAGCATGACATCAGCTCCAAGAAATCTGGACCAAACACCCGAAAACTCACCACGGTCCATATACCATACATGAAGGAGTATGTACTGTTATGACGTGGGTAAATGGAATCCTTCATAACAGTAAAAAAAACATGGTAATAAATCACATCAACGGAGAGACCATGGTTATCGGTTAATAAGGTTTATTGATTGTTAACCTAACGATTACATAAACGTATATATACACATATGAATATCGCAAGGAAAATTAGCAGAGACAAATAGTTTTGGAGCTAGTTTTATTAATGCGTGTATTTTTAAATGTAAATCACTGGCGACCATGTTTGAACAGTTTGAACAGGCAGCGTATGAAAGGGGCCAACCCTCAGTTTGTTCAGGTATGCTGAAAACGAATATCGCAGCAGAACTTAAAACACTTGTTCAGGTAGGTAAAAGAGTAACTTATCTTGCCTTTGGTAACATTTATATATTATATATTTGTTTTGTATTTTTTTTAAACTTTTACGCTTTGTTGTCTTAACTCGGAAGGATTAACCTTAGAATTTCCACAGGTCTCATTAGTTAAAATGAATTATTTCGCAGTTCAAATACCATACATGAAGGAGTATGTAAATATCTCCACTAGACTATGCAATTCTTATCGACGGAGAGACCATGGTTATCGGTTAATAAGGTTTATTGATTGTTAACCTAACGATTACATAAACGTATATATACACATATGAATATCGCAAGGAAAATTAGCAGAGACAAAAAGTTTTGGAGCTAGTTTTATTAATGCGTGTATTTTTAAATGTAAATCACTGGCGACCATGTTTGAACAGTTTGAACAGGCGGCGTATGAAAGGGGCCAACCCTCAGTTGGCTCAGGTATGCTGAAAACGAATATCGCAGCAGAACTTAAAACACTTGTTCAGGTAGGTAGAAGAGTAACTTATCTTGCCTTTGGTAACATTTACATATTATATATTTGTTTTGTATTTTTTTTTTCAACTTTTACGCTTTGCTGTCTTAACTCCGAAGGATTAACCTTAGAATTTCCACAGGTCTCATTAGTTAAAACGAATTATTTCGCAGTTCAAATTGGCGTGAAATAAACAAATCTGACTGACACAGGGTTTGCCATTTCCGGTTGTCGCCGCCGACAACGCTCTTATATTTACAATCGAAAGCGTCGCCAAGATCGTTCGTCGCTGTGTCTGTGTGTGTAGGAGTGGGGGCAAAGTTGTAACATTCAATAAAATCAACAGCTTTAATTTCTATGAATCGTCATTCGCGTATCGGTGCGAAGTCGAGTGTCGGCGTTCTTGTCTCGTTGAAGGAGAAGTAAGTTTTATAAAACAGTTGAGTTGGAAATAGATTTCTGCACGTACATGGCTGGACGATAAAAATAACAATAATAACAACAATAATTATTATCTTCAAGTCTCTTCTTAAAGGGACTTTTCGGCTACGAAGTTACAACTAGCTAATCGACACTCACACTGTCAATGAGTTATGCGAAACAGACGGACTGTTCCGCTGTATCAAAGTTATTAAGTGTGGTTAGACTTAAACTCATCAAAGCCAGTAATCTAAGTTTCAACAAGCTAATAGACATTCGGCACTTTCAATGAGTTATGCGATCACCGCCACTTGTCCAAAAACGGACTCTTCCGCTGTATCACAGTTATTAAGGGTGGTTAGAGTGTAACTCATCAGAGCCAGTAACCTAACTTACAACTAGCTAGTCAACATTCGACACTGTCATTGAGTTATGCGATACACTGCTAATTGTCCAGAGACGGACTGTTCTACTGTATCACAGTTGTAAAGGGTGGTTAGACTAAAACTCATAAGAGTCAGTAATCTAATTTACAACTAGCTTATCGACAGTAGACACTTTCACTGAGTTTACGTGTGTGTGTGTGTCTTTTTGTGTGTCTTTTGTGTGTGTGTGTGTGTGTGTGTGTGTGTGTGTGTGCTTCGTTGACATTCAGACTGTCCATTTTAAAATCGTTCGGGTATGCTGAAAACGAATATCGCAAGGAAAATTAGCACAGACAAATAGTTTTCCAGATACTAATGCGTGTATTTTGAAATGTAAATCACTGGCGACCATGTTTGAACAGGCGGCATATGAAAGGGGCAAACCCTCAGTTTGTTCAGGTATGCTGAAAACGAATATCGCAAGGAAAATTAGCAGAGACAAATAGTTTTGGAGCTAGTTTTATTAATGCGTGTATTTTGAAATGTAAATCACTGGCGACCATGTTTGAACAGGCGACATATGAACGGGGGCAACCATCAGTTTGTTTAGGTATGCTGAAAACGAATATCGCAAGGAAAATTAGCAGAGACAAATAGTTTGGGAGCTAGTTTTATTAATGCGTGTATTTTGAAATGTAAATCACGGCGACCATGTTTGAACAGGCAGCATATGAAAGGGGCCAACTCTCAGTTTGTTCAGGTATGCTGAAAACGAATATCGCAAGGAAAATTAGCACAGACAGACCAATAGTTTTCGAGATAGTAATGCGTGTATTTTAAAATGTAAATCACTGGCGAACATGTTTGACCAGGCGGCATATGAAAGGGGCCAACCATCAAGTTGTTCAGGTATGCTGAAAACGAATATCGCAAGGAAAATTAGCACAGACAAATAGTTTTCCAGATACTAATGCGTGTATTTTGAAATGTAAATCACTGGCGACCATGTTTGAACAGGCGGCATATGAAAGGGGCAAACCCTCAGTTTGTTCAGGTATGCTGAAAACGAATATCGCAAGGAAAATTAGCAGAGACAAATAGTTTTGGAGCTAGTTTTATTAATGCGTGTATTTTGAAATGTAAATCACTGGCGACCATGTTTGAACAGGCGACATATGAACGGGGGCAACCATCAGTTTGTTTAGGTATGCTGAAAACGAATATCGCAAGGAAAATTAGCAGAGACAAATAGTTTGGGAGCTAGTTTTATTAATGCGTGTATTTTGAAATGTAAATCACGGCGACCATGTTTGAACAGGCAGCATATGAAAGGGGCCAACTCTCAGTTTGTTCAGGTATGCTGAAAACGAATATCGCAAGGAAAATTAGCACAGACAGACTAATAGTTTTCGAGATAGTAATGCGTGTATTTTAAAATGTAAATCACTGGCGAACATGTTTGACCAGGCGGCATATGAAAGGGGCCAACCATCAAGTTGTTCAGGTATGCTGAAAACGAATATCGCAAGGAAAATTAGCAGAGAATGACCGACTACTAGTTTTGGAGCTTGTTTTATCAATGCGTGTATTTTGAAATGTAAATCACTGGCGACCATGTGTGAACAGTTTTAACAGGCGGCATATGAAAGGGGCCAACCCTCAGTTTGTTCAGGTATGCTGAAAACGAATATCGCAAGGAAAATCAGCACAGACAGACCAATAGTTTTCGAGATAGTAATGCGTGTATTGTGAAATGTAAATCACTGGCGACCATGTTTGAACAGGCGGCATATGAAAGGGGCCAACCATCAAGTTGTTCAGGTATGCTGAAAACGAATATCGCAAGGAAAATTAGCAGAGAATGACCGACTACTAGTTTTGGAGCTTGTTTTATCAATGCGTGTATTTTGAAATGTAAATCACTGGCGACCATGTGTGAACAGTTTTAACAGGCGGCATATGAAAGGGGCCAACACTCAGTTTGTTCAGGTATGCTGAAAACGAATATCGCAAGGAAAATCAGCACAGACTGACTATAGACTCACCATCAAAGTATTGAAATATTTTTTATTTTATAAAGGAATCACTACTTATCAAGCCCCAGAGGCCACTCGAGGATAAGGGTTAAAGTGTGTACATACAGTAGTCAATGGACAATATCATAGTAATCGTTAGAAGTGTAAATTTGGTAAATTGGATTATTTAAGAGGAACGGCTTATAAAGAACTTGTTTACATTGGACTTGAAGACGAGGAAATAAAAATATAAAGTTGAAAGAACTAGCGAAAAGTATCATTTTAACGATGCATTTCAAATCGTAAACTGCCTGTTTACATTTTTTTTTTACATTTTTCGAAGATAATAAAAAGTGTAAAAAAAGCAAACCTTTAGAATCCTAAAAAGATCTCCCGGGAGCATTTTTGCAACATGAAAAATATACAAACCAAAATAAAGAGAGGAGGCAACCCTGCTCAAAAATATGGTTTATTACATCGCCTAAAAAAAGAAGAAGAATCGGGGGCTCCGTGGGGAAGTAAATTGTTTTCTTTTTTCTAACTTGGTTTTAAAAAGTTTTTATTGCTAACATTTATTTTCATGAACTCTAACCACACCTCACAACCCTAATCCGGCCGGTCGGGGAAAACAGTTTTTATTTTTTTAAAATTTGGTGAATACGACAACACACATACGCACGCATGTACACACATACACACACACACACACACGCACGCACACATAAGCATATCACTTGTAACCAAGCTAAAGAAGAGAGAGAGAGTGGGGGAAGAAGAGAAAGGATCGTACGTGCCGGGGTCAAACAGAAGTTAAATGAAATCGATTATAAATCGCTCGACAAAGTTGTGTCTGAACTTTTTATTCTATGAAACTTAAGATTAATAAAACGAAATAATCGTGACCCGTGGAAATTCCACGGCGAATATTTCGCATTCAATAAGAACAAAACGAAAAAGTAGTGAACAAATAAATATATAAGAAAATGAATGTTACCAAAGGCAAGATAAGTTACTCTTCTACCTACCTAGATCACATTTTTGTTGTTTTAACTTATTTTAAAACGTTTATTTAACACAAACAAAAGTAGCGCACGGTTTTAAGTTAGAACAATAAAGAAGTGTCTGACATTTTACAGACATCTTGTGAGACTCGATAATCGCTCCAAACTCGAAAATTAAGCAAAATACTGGTAGGAACACATCTAATAAATGTCAGCAAACGTTCGAACCTGTTTTCTTTTTCACATTAGCGAAACTCTTATCAGAGCAAAAGCGAAAATGAGAAGCAAACACAAATGAAGAAGTCGGTTTTTATCGTTGAGCACAAAAACAACAACAAAAAAAGAGTATCTAATCTAATAGTGCGTGCTATAGGTCAATCTCCAACGTCTGTCCCATCGCCTCGGTGTTGCATCCCTGTTTACAAGTACTTTAATGGGATGTGCTCTCATGAACCCATAGCACTTATACCAGTGCCCGGAAAACTTGTCCCGGGAAAACTCGTCTCTGGAAAAATCGTACCCGGAAAACTCGAACCGTTCAGTTTGTTCAGGTATGCTGAAAACGAATATCGCAAGGAAAATTAGCAGAGAAAAATAGTCTTGGAGCTAGTTTTATTAATGCGTGTATTGCGAAATGTAAATCACTGGCGACCATGTTTGAAGAGGCGGCATATGAAAGGTGCCAACCTTCAGTTTGTTCATGTATGCTGAAAACGAATATCGCAAGGAAATTTAGCACAGACAAATAGTTTTGGAGCTAGTTTTATTAATGCGTGTATTTTGAAATGTAAATCACTCGCGACCCTGTTTGAACAGTTTAACCAGGCGGTGTATGAAAGGGGCCAACCCTCAGTTTGTGCAGGTATGCTGAAAACGAATATCACAAGGAAAATTAGCAGAGATAAATAGTTTTGGAGCTAGTTTTATTAATGCGTGTATTGTGAAATGTAAATCACTGGCGACCATGTTTGAACAGGCGGCATATGAAAAGTGCCAACCCTCAGTTTGTTCAGGTATGCTGAAAACGAATATCGCAAGGAAAATTAGCAGAGAAAGACATAGTTTTCGAGATATTATTGTTTGTATTTTTAAATATAAATGCATAAACACACACATACACACACACTTTCATAAACACACACACTCGCATAAACATACACATACACAGACGTACACACATATACACACCAACACAAATCAACTTTCCGTTAAAAACTGTCATGAGCTGGGGAGGGGTGGGTGGCCTAAGTGTCAAGCGAATTTGAAAGTTAACGAAATGGATTTCATTTCAACTTCGTTTGCCAATTCCCCTTCCCTTCGCCCACTCCCCCCCACCTGCCCCTCTCTCTCTCTCTCTCTCTCTCTCTCTCTCTCTCTCTCTCTCGCGCGCGCGCTTCTCCGTGTCCTTATATATAGACAGACAGAGAGGGAAAAGGGGGGGAGAGACCGAAAGAGACAGAGAATGTGTCTACGCTCTCGTCCACCAACGACGCACACACCCACATACACACACACACTTGCATTAACACACACATACACAGACGCACACACGTCTACATTCACTCTTCAAACTTGTGGGAACATGCCAACCGGATGCTAACGTCTCCAGCATAGAGACAAAATAAAAAAATCTTCGTTTGCACATGGCTCCACGCATCGCTTCCGTTTGGAAAAAGAAAAATAAGAAACCATAAAAAGAATTATGAACCAATGGCAGAGCTCCCCGCCGAAAATAAAGGCCTGAAATATGACAGCCGCTGGGAGCCGGTTTACGACTATAAAACGAGGGGACCAGAAAGAAGACGAACAGAAGAAAAGAGATTCGCCCAGCTGTGTCAGTGAACGCACGGACATTCTTCCACCCGACCTCGCTCTCCAGTTAAAAGCCTGATACATATCACCGAAGTAGCACGACTGGCCGCCACTTACCACCCCCGTCGTCTTAAAAGATAACCGCCGCCCTGCCGCTGCTTTATTTTTGCCTATTTCTCTGATGTCAAACAAATTTAAGGTATTTATATTTTCCTCATTTCAAAGTAGACAAGTAGACGACGCATTTATTTAAGGTGTGTAAACTGCACGAGTGTTCAAATGAACGTTGTTACTATGCGCACAGTTCATAAACAAGTCGAATTTCTTTTCAAATTTCGACACTTGTGTAGTTTACACGATTTTCACGTTTAACGTCTTTTTATATTTAATTTTATATTTTATTATACAAAATACTGTTAGAAACCCAGCCAATAAATATTACCGTGACAATTTGGCAGTTTATAGACCATAATTTTGTCGATAAACTTTAGAATTACCGTGACAATTGTGCAGTTTATAAACCGTGGTGTTGTTGGATAAACTATTTTTAATTTAAATCTAAATTAATGTCTTTT